>NW_026893692.1:300000-572848 GCF_032452875.1 Bos javanicus | reverse complement strand
TGATCAGCCACGTGATCAGTGCATGATCAGCCACGTGATCAGTGCATGATAGCCACGTGATCAGTGCATGATCAGTCACGTGATCAGTGCATGATCAGCCACGTGATCAGTGCATGGTCAGTCACGTGATCAGTGCATGATCAGCCACGTGATCAGTGCATGATAGCCACGTGATCAGTGCATGATCAGTCACGTGATCAGTGCATGATCAGCCACGTGATCAGTGCATGATCAGTCATGTGATCAGTGCATGATAGCTGCGTGATCAGTGCATGATCAGCCACGTGATCAGTGCATGATAGCGCCGTGATCAGTGCATGATCAGTCACGTGATCAGTGCATGATCAGTCACGTGATCAGTGCATGATCAGCCACGTGATCAGTGCATGATCAGCCACATGATCAGTGCATGATCAATTACGTGATCAGTGCATGATCAGTCACGTGACCAGTACATGGTAGCTACGTGATCAGTGCATGATCAGCCACGTGATCAGTGCATGATAGCCACGTGATCAGTGCATGATAGCCACGTGATCAGTGCATGATCAGTCATGATACGTGTGTGATCAGCCACGTGATCAGTGCATGATATCCACGTGATCAGTGCATGACAGCCACGTGATCAGTGCATGAGAGCCACGGGATCAGTGCATGATCAGTCACGTGATCAGTGTGTGATCAGCCACGTGATCAGTGCATGATGAGCCACGTGATCAGTGCAGGATCAATTACGTGATCAGTGCATGATCAGTCACGTGACCAGTACATGGTTGCTACGTGATCGTTGCATGATCAGCCACGTGAGCAGAGCATGATAGCCACGTGATCAGTGCATGATCAGTCACGTGATCAGTACATGATCAGTCACGTGAACAGTGCATGATCATTTACGTGATCTGTGCATGATCAGTCACGTGACCAGTATATGGTTGCTACGTGATCATTCCATGACGAGCCACGTGAGCAGTGCATGATAGCCACGTGATGTGTGTGCATGAGTTACGTGAGCAGAGTATGATCAGCCACGTGATCAGTGCATGAGTGCCACGTGATCAGTGCATGATATGTCACGTGACAGTGTGTGATCAGCCACGTGAACAGTGCATGTTCAGCCACGTGATCAGTGCATGATAGCCACGTGATCAGTGCATGATCAGTTACGTGAGCAGTGTATGATCAGCCACGTGATCAGTGCATGGTCAGACACGTGAACAGTGTATGATCAGCCACGTGATCAGTGCATGATATCCAAGTGATCAGTGCATGATCATCACGTGATCAGTGTATGATCAGCCACGTGAACAGTGCATGCTCAGTCACGTGATCTGGGCCTGCTGAGCTGCGTGATTACTGTCTGCTCATCTGCTTGACAATTGCCAGCTGAGCTGCACGATTCCTGCCTGTCATCTGCTTGACAATTGCCAGCTGTGCTGCGTAATTCCTGCCTGCTCAGCTGCTTGATTATTGCCAGCTGAGCAGCATGATTCCTCACACCTGAGTTCCATGATTATTGCCTGCTGACTGTTTGATTCGTGCCTACTCAGCTCTTTGTTTATTGCCTCCAGAGGCACATGATCAGTGTATGATAGCAAACATGATCAGCGCATGATCAGTCACATGATCAGCGCCATTAAGTCACGTGATCACTACATGATAGTCATGTGATCAGTCCATGCTCAGTCACGGTATCAGTGCATGATCAGCCACGTGATCAGTGCATGATCTGTCACAAGATTAGTGTATGATCATCCACGTGATCAGTGCATGGGCAGTCATGTGATCAGTGCATGATATAGACGTGATCAGTGCATGATCAGTCTCGTGATCAGTGCATGATAGCCACGTGATCAGTGCATGATCAGTCACCTGATGGGTGTATGATCATTCACGTGACCTGTACATGGTAGCTACATGATCATTGCATGATCAGCCACGTGAGTAGTGCATGATAGCCACGTGATCACTGCATGATCAGTCACGTGATCAGTGCATGATCAGTCATGTGACCAGTACATGGTAGCTGCGTGATCATGGCATGATCAGCCACGTGAGCAGTGCATGATAGCCACGTGATCAGTGCATGATCAGTCACGTGATCAGTGCATGATCAGTCACGTGATCAGTGCATGATCAGCACGTGATCAGTGCATGTCAGCCACGTGATCAGTGCATGATCCACGTGATCAGTGCATGATCAGCCACGTGATCAGTGCATGATAGCCACGTGATCAGTGCATGATCAGTCACGTGATCAGTGCATGATCAGTACGTGATCAGTGCATGATCAGCCACGTGATCAGTGCATGATCAGCCACGTGATCAGTGCATGATCAATTACGTGATCAGTGCATGATCAGTCACGTGACCAGTACATGGTAGCTACGTGATCATTGCATGATCAGCCACGTGATCAGTGCATGATAGCCACGTGATCAGTGCATGATAGCCACGTGATCAGTGCATGATCAGTCATGTGATACGTGTGTGATCAGCCACGTGATCAGTGCATGATATCCACGTGATCAGTGCATGACAGCCACGTGATCAGTGCATGAGAGCCACGATCAGTGCATGATCAGTCACGTGATACATGTGTGATCAGCCACGTGATCAGTGCATGATGAGCCACGTGATCAGTGCAGGATCAATTACGTGATCAGTGCATGATCAGTCACGTGACCAGTACATGGTTGCACGTGATCAGCATGATCAGCCACGTGAGCAGAGCATGATAGCCACGTGATCAGTGCATGATCAGTCACGTGATCAGTACATGATCAGTCACGTGAACAGTGCATGATCATTTACGTGATCTTGCATGATCAGTCACGTGACCAGTATATGGTTGCTACGTGATCATTCCATGACGAGCCACGTGAGCAGTGCATGATAGCCACGTGATGTGCATGAGTTACGTGAGCAGAGTATGATCAGCCACGTGATCAGTGCATGAGTGCCACGTGATCAGTGCATGATATGTCACGTGACAGGTGTGTGATCAGCCACGTGATCAGTGCATGATCAGCCACGTGATCAGTGCATGATCAGTTACGTGAGCAGTGCATGATCAGCCACGTGATCAGTGCATGGTCAGACACGTGAACAGTGTATGATCAGCCACGTGATCAGTGCATGATATCCAAGTGATCAGTGCATGATCACGTGATCAGTGTATGATCAGCCACGTGAACAGTGCATGCTCAGTCACGTGATCTGGGCCTGCTGAGCTGCGTGATTACTGTCTGCTCATCTGCTTGACAATTGCCAGCTGAGCTGCACGATTCCTGCCTGTCATGTGCTTGACAATTGCCAGCTGTGCTGCGTAATTCCTGCCTGCTCAGCTGCTTGATTATTGCCAGCTGAGCAGCATGATTCCTCACACCTGAGTTCCATGATTATTGCCTGCTGACTGTTCGATTCGTGCCTACTCAGCTCTTGTTTATTGCCTCCAGAGGCACATGATCACTGTATGATAGCAAACATGATCAGCGCATGATCAGTCACATGATCAGTGCCATTAAGTCACGTGATCACTACATGATAGTCATGTGATCAGTCCATGCTCAGTCACGGTATCAGTGCATGATCAGCCACGTGATCAGTGCATGATCTGTCACAAGATTAGTGTATGATCATCCACGTGATCAGTGCATGGGCAGTCATGTGATCAGTGCATGATATAGACGTGATCAGTGCATGATCAGTCACGTGATCAGTGCATGATAGCCACGTGATCAGTGCATGATCAGTCACCTGATGTGCATGATCATTCACGTGACCTGTACATGGTAGCTACATGATCATTGCATGATCAGCCACGTGATCAGTGCATGATAGCCACGTGATCAGTGCATGATCAGTCACGTGATCAGTGCATGATCACCAGTCATGTGATACGTGTGTGATCAGCCACGTGATCAGTGCATGATATCCACGTGATCAGTGCATGATCAGCCACGTGATCAGTGCATGATCAGCCACGTGATCAGTGCATGATCAGTCACGTGATCAGTGTATGATCAGCCACGTGATCAGTGCATGATCAGCCACGTGATCAGTGCATGATCAATTCGTGATCAGTGCATGATCAGTCACGTGATCAGTACATGGTTGCCACGTGATCGTGCATGATCAGCCACGTGATCAGTGCATGATAGCCACGTGATCAGTGCATGATCAGTCACGTGATCAGTGCATGATCAGTCACGTGATCAGTGCATGATCAGCCACGTGATCAGTGCATGATCAGTCACGTGACAGTATATGGTAGCTACGTGATGATTGCATATGAGAGCCACGTGATCAGTGCATGATAGCCACGTGATCAGTGCATGAGTTACGTGATCAGTGTATGATCAGCCACGTGATCAGTGCATGAGTTCCACGTGATCAGTGCATGATAGTCACGTGACAGTGCATGATCAGCCACGTGATCAGTGCATGATCAGCCACGTGATCAGTGCATGATAGCCACGTGATCAGTGCATGATCAGTTACGTGATCAGTGCATGATCAGCCACGTGATCAGTGCATGATCAGTCACGTGATCAGTGTATGATCAGCCACGTGATCAGTGCATGATATCCACGTGATCAGTGCATGACAGCCACGTGATCAGTGCATGAGAGCCACGGATCAGTGCATGATCAGTCACGTGATACATGTGATCAGCCACGTGATCAGTGCATGATGAGCCACGTGATCAGTGCAGGATCAATTACGTGATCAGTGCATGATCAGTCACGTGACCAGTACATGGTTGCTACGTGATCGTTGCATGATCAGCCACGTGAGCAGAGCATGATAGCCACGTGATCAGTGCATGATCAGTCACGTGATCAGTACATGATCAGTCACGTGAACAGTGCATGATCATTTACGTGATCTGTGCATGATCAGTCACGTGACCAGTATATGGTAGCTACGTGATCATTCCATGACGAGCCACGTGAGCAGTGCATGATAGCCACGTGATGTGTGCATGAGTTACGTGAGCAGAGTATGATCAGCCACGTGATCAGTGCATGAGTGCCACGTGATCAGTGCATGATATGTCACGTGACAGGTGTGTGATCAGCCACGTGAACAGTGCATGTTCAGCCACGTGATCAGTGCATGATAGCCACGTGATCAGTGCATGATCAGTTACGTGAGCAGTGCATGATCAGCCACGTGATCAGTGCATGGTCAGACACGTGAACAGTGTATGATCAGCCACGTGATCAGTGCATGATATCCAAGTGATCAGTGCATGATCATCACGTGATCAGTGTATGATCAGCCACGTGAACAGTGCATGCTCAGTCACGTGATCTGGGCCTGCTGAGCTGCGTGATTACTGTCTGCTCATCTGCTTGACAATTGCCAGCTGAGCTGCACGATTCCTGCCTGTCATCTGCTTGACAATTGCCAGCTGTGCTGCGTAATTCCTGCCTGCTCAGCTGCTTGATTATTGCCAGCTGAGCAGCATGATTCCTCACACCTGAGTTCCATGATTATTGCCTGCTGACTGTTTGATTCGTGCCTACTCAGCTCTTTGTTTATTGCCTCCAGAGGCACATGATCAGTGTATGATAGCAAACATGATCAGTGCATGATCAGTCACATGATCAGCGCCATTAAGTCACGTGATCACTACATGATAGTCATGTGATCAGTCCATGCTCAGTCACAGTATCAGTGCATGATCAGCCACGTGATCAGTGCATGATCTGTCACATGATTAGTGCATGATCATCCACGTGATCAGTGCATGGGCAGTCATGTGATCAGTGCATGATATAGACGTGATCAGTGCATGATCAGTCTCGTGATCAGTGCATGATAGCCACGTGATCAGTGCATGATCAGTCACCTGATGGGTGTATGATCATTCACGTGACCTGTACATGGTAGCTACATGATCATTGCATGATCAGCCACGTGAGTAGTGCATGATAGCCACGTGATCAGTGCATGATCAGTCACGTGATCAGTGCATGATCAGTCATGTGATACGTGTGTGATCAGCCACGTGATCAGTGCATGATATCCACGTGATCAGTGCATGATCAGCCACGTGATCAGTGCATGATAGCCACGTGATCAGTGCATGATCAGTCACGTGATACATGTGTGATCAGCCACGTGATCAGTGCATGATGAGCCACGTGATCAGTGCATGATCAATTACGTGATCAGTGCATGATCAGTCACGTGACCAGTACATGGTTGCTACGTGATCGTGCATGATCAGCCACGTGATCAGTGCATGATAGCCACGTGATCAGTGCATGATCAGTCACGTGATCAGTACATGATCAGTCACGTGATCAGTGCATGATCATTTACGTGATCAGTGCATGATCAGTCACGTGACCAGTATATGGTAGCTACGTGATCATTGCATGATCAGCCACGTGATCAGTGCATGATAGCCACGTGATGTGTGCATGAGTTACGTGATCAGTGTATGATCAGCCACGTGATCAGTGCATGAGTTCCACGTGATCAGTGCATGATATGTCACGTGACAGGTGTGTGATCAGCCACGTGAACAGTGCATGTTCAGCCACGTGATCAGTGCATGATAGCCACGTGATCAGTGCATGATCAGTTACGTGAGCAGTGTATGATCAGCCACGTGATCAGTGCATGATCAGACACGTGAACAGTGTATGATCAGCCACGTGATCAGTGCATGATATCCACGTGATCAGTGCATGATCAGCCACGTGATCAGTGCATGATCAGCCACGTGATCAGTGCATGATCAGCCACGTGATCATGTGTGATCAGCCACGATCAGTGCATGATGAGCCACGTGATCAGTGCATGATCAATTACGTGATCAGTGCATGATCAGTCACGTGACCAGTACATGGTTGCTACGTGATCGTTGCATGATCAGCCACGTGAGCAGTGCATGATAGCCACGCATCAGTGCATGATCAGTCACGTGATCAGTGCATGATCAGTCACGTGATCAGTGCATGATCAGTCACGTGATCAGTGCATGATCAGTACCAGCACAGTATATGGTTGCTACGTGATCAGTGCATGACAGCCACGTGATCAGTGCATGATAGCCACGTGATCAGTGCATGAGTTACGTGATCAGTGCATGATCAGCCACGTGATCAGTGCATGATCAGCCACGTGATCAGTGCATGATAGTCACGTGATCAGTGCATGATCAGCCACGTGATCAGTGCATGATCAGCCACGTGATCAGTGCATGATAGCCACGTGATCAGTGCATGATCAGCCACGTGATCAGTGCATGATCAGCCACGTGATCAGTGCATGATCAGTCACGTGATCAGTGTATGATCAGCCACGTGATCAGTGCATGATATCCACGTGATCAGTGCATGACAGCCACGTGATCAGTGCATGAGAGCCACGGATGATCAGTGCATGATCAGTCACGTGATACATGTGTGATCAGCCACGTGATCAGTGCATGATGAGCCACGTGATCAGTGCAGGATCAATTACGTGATCAGTGCATGATCAGTCACGTGACCAGTACATGGTTGCTACGTGATCGTTGCATGATCAGCCACGTGAGCAGAGCATGATAGCCACGTGATCAGTGCATGATCAGTCACGTGATCAGTACATGATCAGTCACGTGAACAGTGCATGATCATTTACGTGATCTGTGCATGATCAGTCACGTGACCAGTATATGGTAGCTACGTGATCATTCCATGACGAGCCACGTGAGCAGTGCATGATAGCCACGTGATGTGTGCATGAGTTACGTGAGCAGAGTATGATCAGCCACGTGATCAGTGCATGAGTGCCACGTGATCAGTGCATGATATGTCACGTGACAGGTGTGTGATCAGCCACGTGAACAGTGCATGTTCAGCCACGTGATCAGTGCATGATAGCCACGTGATCAGTGCATGATCAGTTACGTGAGCAGTGTATGATCAGCCACGTGATCAGTGCATGGTCAGACACGTGAACAGTGTATGATCAGCCACGTGATCAGTGCATGATATCCAAGTGATCAGTGCATGATCATCACGTGATCAGTGTATGATCAGCCACGTGAACAGTGCATGCTCAGTCACGTGATCTGGGCCTGCTGAGCTGCGTGATTACTGTCTGCTCATCTGCTTGACAATTGCCAGCTGAGCTGCACGATTCCTGCCTGTCATCTGCTTGACAATTGCCAGCTGTGCTGCGTAATTCCTGCCTGCTCAGCTGCTTGATTATTGCCAGCTGAGCAGCATGATTCCTCACAGCTGAGTTCCATGATTATTGCCTGCTGACTGTTTGATTCGTGCCTACTCAGCTCTTTGTTTATTGCCTCCAGAGGCACATGATCAGTGTATGATAGCAAACATGATCAGCGCATGATCAGTCACATGATCAGCGCCATTAAGTCACGTGATCACTACATGATAGTCATGTGATCAGTCCATGCTCAGTCACGGTATCAGTGCATGATCAGCCACGTGATCAGTGCATGATCTGTCACATGATTAGTGTATGATCATCCACGTGATCAGTGCATGGGCAGTCATGTGATCAGTGCATGATATAGACGTGATCAGTGCATGATCAGTCTCGTGATCAGTGCATGATAGCCACGTGATCAGTGCATGATCAGTCACCTGATGGGTGTATGATCATTCACGTGACCTGTACATGGTAGCTACATGATCATTGCATGATCAGCCACGTGAGTAGTGCATGATAGCCACGTGATCACTGCATGATCAGTCACGTGATCAGTGCATGATCAGTCATGTGACCAGTACATGGTAGCTGCGTGATCATGTGCATGATCAGCCACGTGAGCAGTGCATGATAGCCACGTGATCAGTGCATGATCAGACACGTGATCAGTGCATGATCAGTCACGTGATCAGTGCATGATCAGCCACGTGATCAGTGCATGATCAGGCACGTGATCAGTGTATGTCAGCCACGTGATCAGTGCATGATAGCCACGTGATCAGTGCATGATCAGTCACGTGATCAGTGCATGATCAGTCACGTGATCAGTGTATGATCAGCCACGTGATCAGTGCATGATCAGCCACGTGATCAGTGCATGATCAATTACGTGATCAGTGCATGATCAGTCACGTGACCAGTACATGGTAGCTACGTGATCATTGCATGATCAGCCACGTGATCAGTGCATGATAGCCACGTGATCAGTGCATGATAGCCACGTGATCAGTGCATGATCAGCCACGTGATCAGTGCATGATCAGTCACGTGATAGTGTGATCAGCCACGTGATCAGTGCATGATATCCACGTGATCAGTGCATGACAGCCACGTGATCAGTGCATGAGAGCCACGTGATCAGTGCATGATCAGTCACGTGATACATGTGTGATCAGCCACGTGATCAGTGCATGATGAGCCACGTGATCAGTGCATGATCAATTACGTGATCAGTGCATGATCAGTCACGTGACCAGTACATGGTTGCTACGTGATCAGTGCATGATCAGCCACGTGATCAGTGCATGATAGCCACGTGATCAGTGCATGATCAGTCACGTGATCAGTGCATGATCAGTCACGTGAACAGTGCATGATCATTTACGTGATCTTTGCATGATCAGTCACGTTACCAGTATATGGTTGCTACGTGATCATTCCATGACAGCCACGTGAGCAGTGCATGATAGCCACGTGATGTGTGCATGAGTTACGTGAGCAGAGTATGATCAGCCACGTGATCAGTGCATGAGTGCCACGTGATCAGTGCATGATATGTCACGTGACAGGTGTGTGATCAGCCACGTGATCAGTGCATGATCAGCCACGTGATCAGTGCATGATAGCCACGTGATCAGTGCATGATCAGTTACGTGATCAGTGTATGATCAGCCACGTGATCAGTGCATGATCAGACACGTGATCAGTGCATGATCAGCCACGTGATCAGTGCATGATATCCACGTGATCAGTGCATGATCATCACGTGATCAGTGTATGATCAGCCACGTGATCAGTGCATGATCAGTCACGTGATCAGTGCATGATAGCTGCGTGATCATGCATGATCAGCCACGTGAGTGTGCATGATGACAGCCACGTGATCAGTGCATGATCAGTCACGTGATCAGTGCATGATCAGCCACGTGATCAGTGCATGATCAGTCACGTGATCAGTGCATGATCAGCCACGTGATCAGTGCATGATAGCCACGTGATCAGTGCATGATCAGCCACGTGATCAGTGCATGACAGCCACGTGATCAGTGCATGATCAGCCACGTGATCAGTGCATGATCAGCCACGTGATCAGTGCATGATCAGTCACGTGATCAGTGCATGATCAGCCACGTGATCAGTGCATGATCAGTCACGTGATCAGTGCATGATCAGCCACGTGATCAGTGCATGATATCCACGTGATCAGTGCATGATCAGCCACGTGATCAGTGCATGATAGCCACGTGATCAGTGCATGATCAGTCACGTGATCATGTGTGATCAGCCACGTGATCAGTGCATGATGAGCCACGTGATCAGTGCATGATCAATTACGTGATCAGTGCATGATCAGTCACGTGACCAGTACATGGTGCTACGTGATCAGTGCATGATCAGCCACGTGAGCAGTGCATGATAGCCACGTGATCAGTGCATGATCAGTCACGTGATCAGTGCATGATCAGTCACGTGATCAGTGCATGATCATTTACGTGATCAGTGCATGATCAGTCACGTGATCAGTATATGGTAGCTACGTGATCATTGCATGATCAGCCACGTGATCAGTGCATGATAGCCACGTGATGTGTGCATGAGTTACGTGATCAGTGTATGATCAGCCACGTGATCAGTGCATGAGTGCCACGTGATCAGTGCATGATATGTCACGTGACAGTGCATGATCAGCCACGTGATCAGTGCATGATCAGCCACGTGATCAGTGCATGATAGCCACGTGATCAGTGCATGATCAGTTACGTGATCAGTGCATGATCAGCCACGTGATCAGTGCATGATCAGTCACGTGATCAGTGTATGATCAGCCACGTGATCAGTGCATGATATCCACGTGATCAGTGCATGATCAGCCACGTGATCAGTGCATGATCAGCCACGTGATCAGTGCATGATCAGTCACGTGATCATGTGTGATCAGCCACGTGATCAGTGCATGATGAGCCACGTGATCAGTGCATGATCAATTACGTGATCAGTGCATGATCAGTCACGTGACCAGTACATGGTTGCTACGTGATCGTGCATGATCAGCCACGTGAGCAGTGCATGATAGCCACGTGATCAGTGCATGATCAGTCACGTGATCAGTACATGATCAGTCACGTGAACAGTGCATGATCATTTACGTGATCAGTGCATGATCAGTCACGTGACCAGTATATGGTAGCTACGTGATCATTCCATGACAGCCACGTGATCAGTGCATGATAGCCACGTGATGTGTGCATGAGTTACGTGAGCAGTATGATCAGCCACGTGATCAGTGCATGAGTGCCACGTGATCAGTGCATGATATGTCACGTGACAGTGTGTGATCAGCCACGTGAACAGTGCATGTTCAGCCACGTGATCAGTGCATGATAGCCACGTGATCAGTGCATGATCAGTTACGTGAGCAGTGCATGATCAGCCACGTGATCAGTGCATGGTCAGACACGTGAACAGTGTATGATCAGCCACGTGATCAGTGCATGATATCCAAGTGATCAGTGCATGATCATCACGTGATCAGTGTATGATCAGCCACGTGAACAGTGCATGCTCAGTCACGTGATCTGGGCCTGCTGAGCTGCGTGATTACTGTCTGCTCATCTGCTTGACAATTGCCAGCTGAGCTGCACGATTCCTGCCTGTCATCTGCTTGACAATTGCCAGCTGTGCTGCGTAATTCCTGCCTGCTCAGCTGCTTGATTATTGCCAGCTGAGCAGCATGATTCCTCACAGCTGAGTTCCATGATTATTGCCTGCTGACTGTTTGATTCGTGCCTACTCAGCTCTTTGTTTATTGCCTCCAGAGGCACATGATCAGTGTATGATAGCAAACATGATCAGCGCATGATCAGTCACATGATCAGCGCCATTAAGTCACGTGATCACTACATGATAGTCATGTGATCAGTCCATGCTCAGTCACGGTATCAGTGCATGATCAGCCACGTGATCAGTGCATGATCTGTCACAAGATTAGTGTATGATCATCCACGTGATCAGTGCATGGGCAGTCATGTGATCAGTGCATGATATAGACGTGATCAGTGCATGATCAGTCTCGTGATCAGTGCATGATAGCCACGTGATCAGTGCATGATCAGTCACCTGATGGGTGTATGATCATTCACGTGACCTGTACATGGTAGCTACATGATCATTGCATGATCAGCCACGTGAGTAGTGCATGATAGCCACGTGATCAGTGCATGATCAGTCACGTGATCAGTGCATGATCAGTCATGTGACCAGTACATGGTAGCTGCGTGATCATGCATGATCAGCCACGTGAGCAGTGCATGATAGCCACGTGATCAGTGCATGATCAGACACGTGATCAGTGCATGATCAGTCACGTGATCAGTGCATGATCAGCCACGTGATCAGTGCATGATCAGGCACGTGATCAGTGTATGATCAGCCACGTGATCAGTGCATGATAGCCACGTGATCAGTGCATGATCAGTCACGTGATCAGTGCATGATCAGTCACGTGATCAGTGCATGATCAGCCACGTGATCAGTGCATGATCAGCCACGTGATCAGTGCATGATCAATTACGTGATCAGTGCATGATCAGTCACGTGATCAGTGCATGATAGCCACGTGATCAGTGCATGATCAGCCACGTGATCAGTGCATGATAGCCACGTGATCAGTGCATGATAGCCACGTGATCAGTGCATGATCAGCCACGTGATCAGTGCATGATCAGTCACGTGATACGTGTGTGATCAGCCACGTGATCAGTGCATGATATCCACGTGATCAGTGCATGACAGCCACGTGATCAGTGCATGAGAGCCACGGATCAGTGCATGATCAGTCACGTGATACATGTGTGATCAGCCACGTGATCAGTGCATGATGAGCCACGTGATCAGTGCATGATCAATTACGTGATCAGTGCATGATCAGTCACGTGACCAGTACATGGTAGCTACGTGATCGTTGCATGATCAGCCACGTGATCAGTGCATGATAGCCACGTGATCAGTGCATGATCAGTCACGTGATCAGTGCATGATCAGTCACGTGATCAGTGCATGATCATTCACGTGATCAGTGCATGATCAGTCACGTGACCAGTACATGGTAGCTACGTGATCATTGCATGATCAGCCACGTGAGCAGTGCATGATAGCCACGTGATCAGTGCATGAGTTACGTGATCAGTGTATGATCAGCCACGTGATCAGTGCATGAGTGCCACGTGATCAGTGCATGATAGTCACGTGACAGTGTGATCAGCCACGTGATCAGTGCATGATCAGCCACGTGATCAGTGCATGATAGCCACGTGATCAGTGCATGATCAGTCACGTGATCAGTGCATGATCAGCCACGTGATCAGTGCATGATCAGTCACGTGATCAGTGTCATGATCAGCCACGTGATCAGTGCATGATAGCCACGTGATCAGTGCATGATCAGTCACGTGATCAGTGCATGATCAGCCACGTGATCAGTGCATGATCAGTCACGTGATCAGTGCATGATCAGCTACGTGATCATGCATGATCAGCCACGTGATCAGTGCATGATAGCCACGTGATCAGTGCATGATCAGTCACGTGATCAGTGCATGATCAGCCACGTGATCAGTGCATGATCAGTCACGTGATCAGTGCATGATCAGCCACGTGATCAGTGCATGATAGCCACGTGATCAGTGCATGATCAGTCACGTGATCAGTGCATGATCAGCCACGTGATCAGTGCATGATCAGCCACGTGATCAGTGCATGATAGCCACGTGATCAGTGCATGATCAGTTACGTGAGCAGTGCATGATCAGCCACGTGATCAGTGCATGGTCAGACACGTGAACAGTGTATGATCAGCCACGTGATCAGTGCATGATATCCAAGTGATCAGTGCATGATCATCACGTGATCAGTGTATGATCAGCCACGTGAACAGTGCATGCTCAGTCACGTGATCTGGGCCTGCTGAGCTGCGTGATTACTGTCTGCTCATCTGCTTGACAATTGCCAGCTGAGCTGCACGATTCCTGCCTGTCATCTGCTTGACAATTGCCAGCTGTGCTGCGTAATTCCTGCCTGCTCAGCTGCTTGATTATTGCCAGCTGAGCAGCATGATTCCTCACAGCTGAGTTCCATGATTATTGCCTGCTGACTGTTTGATTCGTGCCTACTCAGCTCTTTGTTTATTGCCTCCAGAGGCACATGATCAGTGTATGATAGCAAACATGATCAGCGCATGATCAGTCACATGATCAGCGCCATTAAGTCACGTGATCACTACATGATAGTCATGTGATCAGTCCATGCTCAGTCACGTATCAGTGCATGATCAGCCACGTGATCAGTGCATGATCAGCCACGTGATCAGTGCATGATCAGCCACGTGATCAGTGCATGATCAGTCACGTGATCAGTGCATGACCAGGCACGTGATCAGTGCATGATCAGCCACGTGATCAGTGCATGATAGCCACGTGATCAGTGCATGATCAGTCACCTGATGGGTGTATGATCAGTCACGTGACCAGTACATGGTAGCTACATGATCATTGCATGATCAGCCACGTGAGTAGTGCATGATAGCCACGTGATCAGTGCATGATCAGTCACGTGATCAGTGCATGATCAGTCATGTGATCAGTGCATGACCAGGCACGTGATCAGTGCATGATCAGCCACGTGATCAGTGCATGATCAGCCACGTGATCAGTGCATGATCAGCCACGTGATCAGTGCATGATCAGTCACGTGATCAGTGCATGATCAGTCACGTGATCAGTACATGGTAGCTACGTGATCAGTGCATGATCAGCCACGTGATCAGTGCATGATAGCCACGTGATCAGTGCATGATAGCCACGTGATCAGTGCATGATCAGTCATGTGATACGCATGATCAGCCACGTGATCAGTGCATGATATCCACGTGATCAGTGCATGACAGCCACGTGATCAGTGCATGAGAGCCACGTGATCAGTGCATGATCAGTCACGTGATCATGTGTGATCAGCCACGTGATCAGTGCATGATCAGCCACGTGATCAGTGCATGATCAATCACGTGATCAGTGCATGGTTGCTACGTGATCAGTGCATGATCAGCCACGTGAGCAGTGCATGATAGCCACGTGATCAGTGCATGATCAGTCACGTGATCAGTACATGATCAGTCACGTGAACAGTGCATGATCATTTACGTGATCTGTGCATGATCAGTCACGTGACCAGTATATGGTAGCTACGTGATCATTCCATGACGAGCCACGTGAGCAGTGCATGATAGCCACGTGATGTGTGCATGATCAGTTACGTGAGCAGAGTATGATCAGCCACGTGATCAGTGCATGAGTGCCACGTGATCAGTGCATGATATGTCACGTGACAGTGTGATCAGCCACGTGAACAGTGCATGTTCAGCCACGTGATCAGTGCATGATAGCCACGTGATCAGTGCATGATCAGTTACGTGAGCAGTGTATGATCAGCCACGTGATCAGTGCATGGTCAGACACGTGAACAGTGTATGATCAGCCACGTGATCAGTGCATGATATCCAGTGATCAGTGCATGATCACACGTGATCAGTGTATGATCAGCCACGTGAACAGTGCATGCTCAGTCACGTGATCTGGGCCTGCTGAGCTGCGTGATTACTGTCTGCTCATCTGCTTGACAATTGCCAGCTGAGCTGCACGATTCCTGCCTGTCATCTGCTTGACAATTGCCAGCTGTGCTGCGTAATTCCTGCCTGCTCAGCTGCTTGATTATTGCCAGCTGAGCAGCATGATTCCTCACAGCTGAGTTCCATGATTATTGCCTGCTGACTGTTTGATTCGTGCCTACTCAGCTCTTTGTTTATTGCCTCCAGAGGCACATGATCAGTGTATGATAGCAAACATGATCAGCGCATGATCAGTCACATGATCAGCGCCATTAAGTCACGTGATCACTACATGATAGTCATGTGATCAGTCCATGCTCAGTCACGGTATCAGTGCATGATCAGCCACGTGATCAGTGCATGATCAGTCACGTGATCAGTGCATGATCAGCCACGTGATCAGTGCATGATCAGTCACGTGATCAGTGCATGACCAGGCACGTGATCAGTGCATGATCAGCCACGTGATCAGTGCATGATAGCCACGTGATCAGTGCATGATCAGTCACCTGATGGGTGTATGATCAGTCACGTGACCAGTACATGGTAGCTACATGATCATTGCATGATCAGCCACGTGAGTAGTGCATGATAGCCACGTGATCAGTGCATGATCAGTCACGTGATCAGTGCATGATCAGTCATGTGATCAGTGCATGATCAGGCACGTGATCAGTGCATGATCAGCCACGTGATCAGTGCATGATAGCCACGTGATCAGTGCATGATCAGTCACGTGATCAGTGCATGATCAGTCACGTGATCAGTGCATGATCAGCCACGTGATCAGTGCATGATCAGCCACGTGATCAGTGCATGATCAATTACGTGATCAGTGCATGATCAGTCACGTGATCAGTGCATGGTAGCTACGTGATCAGTGCATGATCAGCCACGTGATCAGTGCATGATAGCCACGTGATCAGTGCATGATCAGTCACGTGATCAGTGCATGATCAGTCACGTGATCAGTGCATGATCAGTCACGTGATCAGTGCATGATCAATTACGTGATCAGTGCATGATCAGTCACGTGATCAGCATGATAGCTACGTGATCAGTGCATGATCAGCCACGTGATCAGTGCATGATAGCCACGTGATCAGTGCATGATCAGTCACATGATCAGTGTATGATCATCCACGTGATCAGTGCATGATCAGTCATGTGATCAGTGCATGATATCACGTGATCAGTGCATGATCAGTCACGTGATCAGTGCATGATCAGCCACGTGATCAGTGCATGATAGCCACGTGATCAGTGCATGATAGCCAGTGATCAGTGCATGATCAGTCACGTGATCAGTGCATGATCAGCCACGTGATCAGTGCATGATAGCCACTGATCAGTGCATGATCATCACGTGATCAGTGCATGATAGCCACGTGATCAGTGCATGATCAGCCACGTGATCAGTGCATGATCAGTCACGTGATCAGTGCATGATAGCCACGTGATCAGTGCATGATCAGCCACGTGATCAGTGCATGATCAGCACGTGATCAGTGCATGATCAGCCACGTGATCAGTGCATGATAGCCACGTGATCAGTGCATGATCAGCCACGTGATCAGTGCATGATCAGTCACGTGATCAGTGCATGATCAGCCACGTGATCAGTGCATGATCAGCCACGTGAAGTGCATGATCAGCCACGTGATCAGTGCATGATCAGCCACGTGATCAGTGCATGATCAGTCACGTGATCAGTGCATGATCAGTCACGTGATCAGTGCATGATCATTTACGTGATCAGTGCATGATCAGTCACGTGACCAGTATATGGTAGCTACGTGATCATTGCATGACAGCCACGTGAGCAGTGCATGATAGCCACGTGATGTGTGCATGATCAGTTCACGTGAGCAGAGTATGATCAGCCACGTGATCAGTGCATGAGTGCCACGTGATCAGTGCATGATAGTCACGTGACAGTGTGTGATCAGCCACGTGATCAGTGCATGATCAGCCACGTGATCAGTGCATGATAGCCACGTGATCAGTGCATGATCAGTTACGTGATCAGTGTATGATCAGCCACGTGATCAGTGCATGGTCAGACACGTGATCAGTGCATGATCAGCCACGTGATCAGTGCATGATATCCACGTGATCAGTGCATGATCATCACGTGATCAGTGTATGATCAGCCACGTGAACAGTGCATGCTCAGTCACGTGATCAGGGCCTGCTGAGCTGCGTGATTACTGTCTGCTCATCTGCTTGACAATTGCCAGCTGAGCTGCACGATTCCTGCCTGTCATCTGCTTGACAATTGCCAGCTGTGCTGCGTAATTCCTGCCTGCTCAGCTGCTTGATTATTGCCAGCTGAGCAGCATGATTCCTCACAGCTGAGTTCCATGATTATTGCCTGCTGATTGATTCGTGCCTACTCAGCTCTTTGTTCATTGCCTCCAGAGGCACATGATCAGTGTATGACAGCAAACATGATCAGCGCATGATCAGTCACATGATCAGTGCATGATAAGTCACGTGATCAGTGCATGATCAGTCATGTGATCAGTGCATGATCAGTCATGTGATCAGTGCATGATAGCCACGTGATCAGTGCATGATCAGCCACGTGATCAGTGCATGATAGCCACGTGATCAGTGCATGATCAGTCACGTGATCAGTGCATGATCAGTCACGTGATCAGTGCATGATCAGTCACGTGATCAGTGCATGATAGCCACGTGATCAGTGCATGATCAGTCACGTGACAGTGATGATCAGTCACGTGATCAGTGCATGATAGCCACGTGATCAGTGCATGATTATCACGTGATCAGTGCATGATCAGTCACGTGATAGTGTGATCAGCCACGTGATCAGTGCATGATGAGCCACGTGATCAGTGCATGATCAATTACGTGATCAGTGCATGATCAGTCACGTGACCAGTACATGGTTGCTACGTGATCGTGCATGATCAGCCACGCAGCAGCATGATAGCCACGTGATCAGTGCATGATCAGTCACGTGATCAGTGCATGATCAGTCACGTGATCAGTGCATGATCATTTACGTGATCAGTGCATGATCAGTCACGTGACCAGTATATGGTAGCTGCGTGATCATTCCATGACGAGCCACGTGAGCAGTGCATGATAGCCACGTGATGTGTGCATGATGAGTTACGTGAGCAGTGTATGATCAGCCACGTGATCAGTGCATGAGTGCCACGTGATCAGTGCATGATATGTCACGTGACAGGTGTGTGATCAGCCACGTGAACAGTGCATGATCAGCCACGTGATCAGTGCATGATCAGCCACGTGATCAGTGCATGATCAGTCACGTGATCAGTGTATGATCAGCCACGTGATCAGTGCATGATATCCACGTGATCAGTGCATGATCATCACGTGATCAGTGTATGATCAGCCACGTGAACAGTGCATGCTCAGTCACGTGATCTGGGCCTGCTGAGCTGCGTGATTACTGTCTGCTCATCTGCTTGACAATTGCCAGCTGAGCTGCACGATTCCTGCCTGTCATCTGCTTGACAATTGCCAGCTGTGCTGCGTAATTCCTGCCTGCTCAGCTGCTTGATTATTGCCAGCTGAGCAGCATGATTCCTCACACCTGAGTTCCATGATTATTGCCTGCTGACTGTTTGATTCGTGCCTACTCAGCTCTTTGTTTATTGCCTCCAGAGGCACATGATCAGTGTATGATAGCAAACATGATCAGCGCATGATCAGTCACATGATCAGCGCCATTAAGTCACGTGATCACTACATGATAGTCATGTGATCAGTCCATGCTCAGTCACGTGTATCAGTGCATGATCAGCCACGTGATCAGTGCATGATCTGTCACATGATTAGTGTATGATCATCCACGTGATCAGTGCATGGGCAGTCATGTGATCAGTGCATGATATAGACGTGATCAGTGCATGATCAGTCCGTGATCAGTGCATGATAGCCACGTGATCAGTGCATGATCAGTCACCTGATGGGTGTATGATCATTCACGTGACCTGTACATGGTAGCTACATGATCATTGCATGATCAGCCACGTGAGTAGTGCATGATAGCCACGTGATCAGTGCATGATCAGTCACGTGATCAGTGCATGATCAGTCATGTGACCAGTACATGGTAGCTGCGTGATCATGCATGATCAGCCACGTGAGCAGTGCATGATAGCCACGTGATCAGTGCATGATCAGTCACGTGATCAGTGCATGATCAGTCACGTGATCAGTGCATGATCAGCCACGTGATCAGTGCATGATCAGGCACGTGATCAGTGTATGTCAGCCAAGTGATCAGTGCATGATAGCCACGTGATCAGTGCATGATCAGTCACGTGATCAGTGCATGATCAGTTACGTGATCAGTGCATGATCAGCCACGTGATCAGTGCATGATCAGCCACATGATCAGTGCATGATCAATTACGTGATCAGTGCATGATCAGTCACGTGACCAGCATGGTAGCTACGTGATCATTGCATGATCAGCCACGTGATCAGTGCATGATAGCCACGTGATCAGTGCATGATAGCCACGTGATCAGTGCATGATCAGTCATGTGATCAGTGTGATCAGCCACGTGATCAGTGCATGATATCCACGTGATCAGTGCATGACAGCCACGTGATCAGTGCATGAGAGCCACGTGATCAGTGCATGATCAGTCACGTGATACATGTGTGATCAGCCACGTGATCAGTGCATGATGAGCCACGTGATCAGTGCAGGATCAATTACGTGATCAGTGCATGATCAGTCACGTGACCAGTACATGGTTGCTACGTGATCGTTGCATGATCAGCCACGTGAGCAGAGCATGATAGCCACGTGATCAGTGCATGATCAGTCACGTGATCAGTACATGATCAGTCACGTGAACAGTGCATGATCATTTACGTGATCTGTGCATGATCAGTCACGTGACCAGTATATGGTAGCTACGTGATCATTCCATGACGAGCCACGTGAGCAGTGCATGATAGCCACGTGATGTGTGCATGAGTTACGTGAGCAGAGTATGATCAGCCACGTGATCAGTGCATGAGTGCCACGTGATCAGTGCATGATATGTCACGTGACAGGTGTGTGATCAGCCACGTGAACAGTGCATGTTCAGCCACGTGATCAGTGCATGATAGCCACGTGATCAGTGCATGATCAGTTACGTGAGCAGTGTATGATCAGCCACGTGATCAGTGCATGGTCAGACACGTGAACAGTGTATGATCAGCCACGTGATCAGTGCATGATATCCAAGTGATCAGTGCATGATCACGTGATCAGTGTATGATCAGCCACGTGAACAGTGCATGCTCAGTCACGTGATCTGGCCTGCTGAGCTGCGTGATTACTGTCTGCTCATCTGCTTGACAATTGCCAGCTGAGCTGCACGATTCCTGCCTGTCATCTGCTTGACAATTGCCAGCTGTGCTGCGTAATTCCTGCCTGCTCAGCTGCTTGATTATTGCCAGCTGAGCAGCATGATTCCTCACAGCTGAGTTCCATGATTATTGCCTGCTGACTGTTTGATTCGTGCCTACTCAGCTCTTTGTTTATTGCCTCCAGAGGCACATGATCAGTGTATGATAGCAAACATGATCAGCGCATGATCAGTCACATGATCAGCGCCATTAAGTCACGTGATCACTACATGATAGTCATGTGATCAGTCCATGCTCAGTCACGGTATCAGTGCATGATCAGCCACGTGATCAGTGCATGATCTGTCACATGATTAGTGTATGATCATCCACGTGATCAGTGCATGGGCAGTCATGTGATCAGTGCATGATATAGACGTGATCAGTGCATGATCAGTCTCGTGATCAGTGCATGATAGCCACGTGATCAGTGCATGATCAGTCACCTGATGGGTGTATGATCATTCACGTGACCTGTACATGGTAGCTACATGATCATTGCATGATCAGCCACGTGAGTAGTGCATGATAGCCACGTGATCACTGCATGATCAGTCACGTGATCAGTGCATGATCAGTCATGTGACCAGTACATGGTAGCTGCGTGATCAGTGCATGATCAGCCACGTGAGCAGTGCATGATAGCCACGTGATCAGTGCATGATCAGTCACGTGATCAGTGCATGATCAGTCACGTGATCAGTGCATGATCAGCCACGTGATCAGTGCATGATCAGCCACGTGATCAGTGCATGATCAGCCACGTGATCAGTGCATGATCAGCCACGTGATCAGTGCATGATCAGTCACGTGATCAGTGCATGATCAGACGTGATCAGTGCATGATCAGTCACGTGATCAGTACATGGTAGCCACGTGATCAGTGCATGATCAGCCACGTGATCAGTGCATGATCAGTCACGTGACCAGTACATGGTAGCTACGTGATCATTGCATGATCAGCCACGTGATCAGTGCATGATCAGTCACGTGATCAGTGCATGATCATCCACGTGATCAGTGCATGATCAGTCACGTGACTCAGTATATGGTAGCTACGTGATCATTGCATGATCAGCCACGTGAGCAGTGCATGATAGCCACGTGATCAGTGCATGATCAGTCACGTGATCAGTGCATGATCAGTCACGTGATCAGTGCATGATCAGCCACGTGATCAGTGCATGATCAGCACGTGATCAGTGCATGTCAGCCACGTGATCAGTGCATGATAGCCACGTGATCAGTGCATGATCAGTCACGTGATCAGTGCATGATCAGTCACGTGATCAGTGCATGATCAGCCACGTGATCAGTGCATGATCAGCCACGTGATCAGTGCATGATCAGCCACGTGATCAGTGCATGATCAGTCACGTGATCAGTGCATGATAGCTACGTGATCAGTGCATGATCAGCCACGTGATCAGTGCATGATAGCCACGTGATCAGTGCATGATAGCCACGTGATCAGTGCATGATCAGCCACGTGATCAGTGCATGATAGCCACGTGATCAGTGCATGATCAGCCACGTGATCAGTGCATGACAGCCACGTGATCAGTGCATGATCAGTCACGTGATACATGTGTGATCAGTCACGTGATCAGTGCATGATGAGCCACGTGATCAGTGCATGATCAATTACGTGATCAGTGCATGATCAGTCACGTGACCAGTACATGGTTGCTACGTGATCGTGCATGATCAGCCACGTGAGCAGTGCATGATAGCCACGTGATCAGTGCATGATCAGTCACGTGATCAGTGCATGATCAGTCACGTGAACAGTGCATGATCATTTACGTGATCAGTGCATGATCAGTCACGTGACCAGTATATGGTAGCTACGTGATCATTGCATGACAGCCACGTGATCAGTGCATGATAGCCACGTGATGTGTGCATGAGTTACGTGAGCAGTGTATGATCAGCCACGTGATCAGTGCATGAGTGCCACGTGATCAGTGCATGATAGTCACGTGACAGTGTGTGATCAGCCACGTGATCAGTGCATGATCAGCCACGTGATCAGTGCATGATAGCCACGTGATCAGTGCATGATCAGTTACGTGAGCAGTGTATGATCAGCCACGTGATCAGTGCATGGTCAGACACGTGAACAGTGTATGATCAGCCACGTGATCAGTGCATGATATCCAAGTGATCAGTGCATGATCATCACGTGATCAGTGTATGATCAGCCACGTGAACAGTGCATGCTCAGTCACGTGATCAGGGCCTGCTGAGCTGCGTGATTACTGTCTGCTCATCTGCTTGACAATTGCCAGCTGAGCTGCACGATTCCTGCCTGTCATCTGCTTGACAATTGCCAGCTGTGCTGCGTAATTCCTGCCTGCTCAGCTGCTTGATTATTGCCAGCTGAGCAGCATGATTCCTCACAGCTGAGTTCCATGATTATTGCCTGCTGACTGTTTGATTCGTGCCTACTCAGCTCTTTGTTTATTGCCTCCAGAGGCACATGATCAGTGTATGATAGCAAACATGATCAGCGCATGATCAGTCACATGATCAGCGCCATTAAGTCACGTGATCACTACATGATAGTCATGTGATCAGTCCATGCTCAGTCACGGTATCAGTGCATGATCAGCCACGTGATCAGTGCATGATCAGTCACATGATCAGTGTATGATCATCCACGTGATCAGTGCATGGGCAGTCATGTGATCAGTGCATGATATAGACGTGATCAGTGCATGATCAGTCACGTGATCAGTGCATGATAGCCACGTGATCAGTGCATGATCAGTCACGTGATCAGTGTATGATCAGTCACGTGATCAGTGCATGATCAGCCACGTGATCAGTGCATGATCAGCCACGTGATCAGTGCATGATCAGTCACGTGATCAGTGCATGATCATCACGTGATCAGTGCATGATCAGTCATGTGATCAGTGCATGATATGACGTGATCAGTGCATGATCAGTCACGTGATCAGTGCATGATAGCCACGTGATCAGTGCATGATCAGTCACGTGATCAGTGCATGATCAGCCACGTGATCAGTGCATGATCAGCCACGTGATCAGTGCATGATCAATTACGTGATCAGTGCATGATCAGTCACGTGATCAGTGCATGATAGCTACGTGATCAGTGCATGATCAGCCACGTGATCAGTGCATGATAGCCACGTGATCAGTGCATGATCAGTCACGTGATCAGTGCATGATCAGTCACGTGATCAGTGCATGATCATTTACGTGATCAGTGCATGATCAGTCACGTGACCAGTATATGGTAGCTACGTGATCATTGCATGATCAGCCACGTGATCAGTGCATGATAGCCACGTGATCAGTGCATGAGTTACGTGATCAGTGCATGATCAGCCACGTGATCAGTGCATGATGCCACGTGATCAGTGCATGATAGTCACGTGATCAGTGCATGATCAGCCACGTGATCAGTGCATGATCAGCCACGTGATCAGTGCATGATAGCCACGTGATCAGTGCATGATCAGTCACGTGATCAGTGCATGATCAGCCACGTGATCAGTGCATGATCAGCCACGTGATCAGTGCATGATCAGCCACGTGATCAGTGCATGATCAGCCACGTGATCAGTGCATGATCAGCCACGTGATCAGTGCATGATCAGTCACGTGATCAGTGCATGATCAGTCACGTGATCAGTGCATGATCAGTCACGTGATCAGTCATGATCAGCCACGTGATCAGTGCATGATCAGCCACGTGATCAGTGCATGATAGCCACGTGATCAGTGCATGATCAGTCACGTGATCAGTGCATGATCAGTCACGTGATCAGTGCATGATCAGTCACGTGATCAGTGCATGATCAGCCACGTGATCAGTGCATGATAGCCACGTGATCAGTGCATGATAGCCACGTGATGTGTGCATGAGTTACGTGATCAGAGTATGATCAGCCACGTGATCAGTGCATGAGTGCCACGTGATCAGTGCATGATCAGTCACGTGACAGTGCATGATCAGCCACGTGATCAGTGCATGATCAGCCACGTGATCAGTGCATGATAGCCACGTGATCAGTGCATGATCAGTTACGTGAGCAGTGTATGATCAGCCACGTGATCAGTGCATGGTCAGACACGTGAACAGTGTATGATCAGCCACGTGATCAGTGCATGATATCCAAGTGATCAGTGCATGATCATCACGTGATCAGTGTATGATCAGCCACGTGAACAGTGCATGCTCAGTCACGTGATCTGGGCCTGCTGAGCTGCGTGATTACTGTCTGCTCATCTGCTTGACAATTGCCAGCTGAGCTGCACGATTCCTGCCTGTCATCTGCTTGACAATTGCCAGCTGTGCTGCGTAATTCCTGCCTGCTCAGCTGCTTGATTATTGCCAGCTGAGCAGCATGATTCCTCACAGCTGAGTTCCATGATTATTGCCTGCTGACTGTTTGATTCGTGCCTACTCAGCTCTTTGTTTATTGCCTCCAGAGGCACATGATCAGTGTATGATAGCAAACATGATCAGTGCATGATCAGTCACATGATCAGCGCCATTAAGTCACGTGATCACTACATGATAGTCATGTGATCAGTCCATGCTCAGTCACGGTATCAGTGCATGATCAGCCACGTGATCAGTGCATGATCTGTCACATGATTAGTGTATGATCATCCACGTGATCAGTGCATGGGCAGTCATGTGATCAGTGCATGATCAGACGTGATCAGTGCATGATCAGCCACGTGATCAGTGCATGATAGCCACGTGATCAGTGCATGATCAGTCACGTGATCAGTGCATGATCAGTCACGTGACCAGTACATGATAGCCACGTGATCATTGCATGATCAGCCACGTGATCAGTGCATGATAGCCACGTGATCAGTGCATGATCAGTCACGTGATCAGTGCATGATCAGTCACGTGTGATCAGCCACGTGATCAGTGCATGATAGCCACGTGATCAGTGCATGATCAGCCACGTGATCAGTGCATGATCAGTCACGTGATCAGTGCATGCCACGTGATCAGTGCATGATCAGTCACGTGATACATGTGTGATCAGCCACGTGATCAGTGCATGATGAGCCACGTGATCAGTGCATGATCAATTACGTGATCAGTGCATGATCAGTCACGTGACCAGTACATGGTTGCTACGTGATCATTGCATGATCAGCCACGTGAGCAGTGCATGATAGCCACGTGATCAGTGCATGATCAGTCACGTGATCAGTACATGATCAGTCACGTGAACAGTGCATGATCATTTACGTGATCAGTGCATGATCAGTCACGTGACCAGTATATGGTAGCTACGTGATCATTCCATGACGAGCCACGTGAGCAGTGCATGATAGCCACGTGATGTGTGCATGAGTTACGTGAGCAGAGTATGATCAGCCACGTGATCAGTGCATGAGTGCCACGTGATCAGTGCATGATATGTCACGTGACAGGTGTGTGATCAGCCACGTGAACAGTGCATGTTCAGCCACGTGATCAGTGCATGATAGCCACGTGATCAGTGCATGATCAGTTACGTGAGCAGTGTATGATCAGCCACGTGATCAGTGCATGGTCAGACACGTGAACAGTGTATGATCAGCCACGTGATCAGTGCATGATATCCAAGTGATCAGTGCATGATCATCACGTGATCAGTGTATGATCAGCCACGTGAACAGTGCATGCTCAGTCACGTGATCTGGGCCTGCTGAGCTGCGTGATTACTGTCTGCTCATCTGCTTGACAATTGCCAGCTGAGCTGCACGATTCCTGCCTGTCATCTGCTTGACAATTGCCAGCTGTGCTGCGTAATTCCTGCCTGCTCAGCTGCTTGATTATTGCCAGCTGAGCAGCATGATTCCTCACACCTGAGTTCCATGATTATTGCCTGCTGACTGTTTGATTCGTGCCTACTCAGCTCTTTGTTTATTGCCTCCAGAGGCACATGATCAGTGTATGATAGCAAACATGATCAGCGCATGATCAGTCACATGATCAGCGCCATTAAGTCACGTGATCACTACATGATAGTCATGTGATCAGTCCATGCTCAGTCACGGTATCAGTGCATGATCAGCCACGTGATCAGTGCATGATCTGTCACATGATTAGTGTATGATCATCCACGTGATCAGTGCATGGGCAGTCATGTGATCAGTGCATGATATAGACGTGATCAGTGCATGATCAGTCTCGTGATCAGTGCATGATAGCCACGTGATCAGTGCATGATCAGTCACCTGATGGGTGTATGATCATTCACGTGACCTGTACATGGTAGCTACATGATCATTGCATGATCAGCCACGTGAGTAGTGCATGATAGCCACGTGATCAGTGCATGATCAGTCACGTGATCAGTGCATGATCAGTCATGTGACCAGTACATGGTAGCTGCGTGATCATGCATGATCAGCCACGTGAGCAGTGCATGATAGCCACGTGATCAGTGCATGATCAGTCACGTGATCAGTGCATGATCAGTCACGTGATCAGTGCATGATCAGCCACGTGATCAGTGCATGATCAGCCACGTGATCAGTGCATGTCAGCCACGTGATCAGTGCATGATAGCCACGTGATCAGTGCATGATCAGTCACGTGATCAGTGCATGATCAGTCACGTGATCAGTGTATGATCAGCCACGTGATCAGTGCATGATCAGTCACGTGATCAGTGCCTGCTGAGCTGCGTGATTACTGTCTGCTCATCTGCTTGACAATTGCCAGCTGAGCTGCACGATTCCTGCCTGTCAGCTGCTTGACAATTGCCAGCTGTGCTGCGTAATTCCTGCCTGCTCAGCTACTTGATTATTGCCAGCTGAGCAGCATGATTTCTCACAGGTGAGTTCCATGATTATAGCCTGCTGACTGATTCCTGCCTACTCAGCTCTATGTTCATTGCCTCCATAGGCACATGATCAGTGTATGATACCAAACATGATCAGCACATGATCAGTCACATGATCAGTGCATGATAAGCCACGTGATCAGTGCATGATCAATTATGTGATCAGTGCATGATCAGTCACGTGACAGTGCATGGTAGCTGCGTGATCAGTGCATGATCAGCCACGTGATCAGTGCATGATAGCCACGTGATCAGTGCATGATCAGTCACGTGATCAGTGCATGATCAGTCACGTGATCAGTGCATGATCAGTCACGTGATCAGTGCATGATCAATCACGTGATCAGTGCATGATCAGTCACGTGACCAGTGCATGGCAGCTCCGTGATCATTGCATGATCAGCCACGTGATCAGTGCATGATAGCCACGTGATCAGTGCATGATAGCCACGTGATCAGTGCATGATCAGTCACGTGATCATGTGATCAGCCACGTGATCAGTGCATGTCAGCCACGTGATCAGTGCATGATAGCCACGTGATCAGTGCATGATCAGTCACGTGATCAGTGCATGATCAGTCACGTGATCAGTGTGATCAGCCACGTGATCAGTGCATGATCAGCCACGTGATCAGTGCATGATCAATCACGTGATCAGTGCATGATCAGTCACGTGACCAGTGCATGGTAGCTACGTGATCAGTGCATGATCAGCCACGTGATCAGTGCATGATAGCCACGTGATCAGTGCATGATCAGCCACGTGATCAGTGCATGATCAATCACGTGATCAGTGCATGATCAGTCACGTGATCAGTGCATGATAGCCACGTGATCAGTGCATGATCAGCCACGTGATCAGTGCATGATAGCCACGTGATCAGTGCATGATCAGTCACGTGATCAGTGCATGATCAGTCACGTGATCAGTGCATGATCATTACGTGATCAGTGCATGATCAGTCACGTGACCAGTACATGGCAGCTACGTGATCATTGCATGATCAGCCACGTGATCAGTGCATGATAGCCACGTGATCAGTGCATGAGTCACGTGATCAGTGCATGATCAGCCACGTGATCAGTGCATGATGCCACGTGATCAGTGCATGATCAGTCACGTGACAGTGCATGATCAGCCACGTGATCAGTGCATGATCAGCCACGTGATCAGTGCATGATAGCCACGTGATCAGTGCATGATCAGTTACTTGAGCACTGTATGATCAGCCACGTGATCAGTGCATGGTCAGTCACGTGATCAGTGCATGATCAGCCACGTGATCAGTGCATGATCAGCCACGTGATCAGTGCATGATCAGCCACGTGATCAGTGCATGATAGCCACGTGATCAGTGCATGATCAGTTACGTGATCAGTGCATGATCAGCCACGTGATCAGTGCATGGTCAGCACGTGATCAGTGCATGATCAGCCACGTGATCAGTGCATGATAGCCACGTGATCAGTGCATGAGTCACGTGATCAGTGTATGATCAGCCACGTGAACAGTGCATGCTCAGTCACGTGATCTGGGCCTGCTGAGCTGCGTGATTACTGTCTGCTCATCTGCTTGACAATTGCCAGCTGAGCTGCACGATTCCTGCCTGTCATCTGCTTGACAATTGCCAGCTGTGCTGCGTAATTCCTGCCTGCTCAGCTGCTTGATTATTGCCAGCTGAGCAGCATGATTCCTCACACCTGAGTTCCATGATTATTGCCTGCTGACTGTTTGATTCGTGCCTACTCAGCTCTTTGTTTATTGCCTCCAGAGGCACATGATCAGTGTATGATAGCAAACATGATCAGCGCATGATCAGTCACATGATCAGCGCCATTAAGTCACGTGATCACTACATGATAGTCATGTGATCAGTCCATGCTCAGTCACGGTATCAGTGCATGATCAGCCACGTGATCAGTGCATGATCTGTCACATGATTAGTGTATGATCATCCACGTGATCAGTGCATGGGCAGTCATGTGATCAGTGCATGATATAGACGTGATCAGTGCATGATCAGTCTCGTGATCAGTGCATGATAGCCACGTGATCAGTGCATGATCAGTCACCTGATGGGTGTATGATCATTCACGTGACCTGTACATGGTAGCTACATGATCATTGCATGATCAGCCACGTGAGTAGTGCATGATAGCCACGTGATCACTGCATGATCAGTCACGTGATCAGTGCATGATCAGTCATGTGACCAGTACATGGTAGCTGCGTGATCATGCATGATCAGCCACGTGAGCAGTGCATGATAGCCACGTGATCAGTGCATGATCAGACACGTGATCAGTGCATGATCAGTCACGTGATCAGTGCATGATCAGCCACGTGATCAGTGCATGATCAGGCACGTGATCAGTGTATGTCAGCCACGTGATCAGTGCATGATAGCCACGTGATCAGTGCATGATCAGTCACGTGATCAGTGCATGATCAGTCACGTGATCAGTGCATGATCAGCCACGTGATCAGTGCATGATCAGCCACGTGATCAGTGCATGATCAGTCACGTGATCAGTGCATGATCAGCCACGTGATCAGTGCATGATCAGCCACGTGATCAGTGCATGTCAGCCACGTGATCAGTGCATGATAGCCACGTGATCAGTGCATGATCAGTCACGTGATCAGTGCATGATCAGTCACGTGATCAGTGTATGATCAGCCACGTGATCAGTGCATGCTCAGTCACGTGATCAGGGCCTGCTGAGCTGCGTGATTACTGTCTGCTCATCTGCTTGACAATTGCCAGCTGAGCTGCACGATTCCTGCCTGTCATCTGCTTGACAATTGCCAGCTGTGCTGCGTAATTCCTGCCTGCTCATCTACTTGATTATTGCCAGCTGAGCAGCATGATTTCTCAGACTGAGTTCCATGATTATAGCCTGCTGACTGATTCGTGCCTACTCAGCTCTATGTTCATTGCCTCCAGAGGCACATGATCAGTGTATGACACCAAACATGATCAGTGCATGATCAGTCACATGATCAGTGCATGATAAGCCACGTGATCAGTGCATGATCAGTCACGTGATCAGTGCATGATCAGTCACGTGACAGTGCATGGTAGCTGCGTGATCAGTGCATGATCAGCCACGTGATCAGTGCATGATAGCCACGTGATCAGTGCATGATCAGTCACGTGATCAGTGCATGATCAGTCACGTGATCAGTGCATGATCAGTCACGTGATCAGTGCATGATCAATCACGTGATCAGTGCATGATCAGTCACGTGATCAGTGCATGGCAGCTCGTGATCAGTGCATGATCAGCCACGTGATCAGTGCATGATAGCCACGTGATCAGTGCATGATAGCCACGTGATCAGTGCATGATCAGTCACGTGATAGTGTGATCAGTCACGTGATCAGTGCATGTCAGCCACGTGATCAGTGCATGATAGCCACGTGATCAGTGCATGATCAGTCACGTGATCAGTGCATGATCAGTCACGTGATCAGTGTGATCAGCCACGTGATCAGTGCATGATCAGCCACGTGATCAGTGCATGATCAATCACGTGATCAGTGCATGATCAGTCACGTGATCAGTGCATGATAGCACGTGATCAGTGCATGATCAGCCACGTGATCAGTGCATGATAGCCACGTGATCAGTGCATGATCAGCCACGTGATCAGTGCATGATCAGCCACGTGATCAGTGCATGATCAGTCACGTGATCATGCATGATCAGCCACGTGATCAGTGCATGATCAGCCACGTGATCAGTGCATGATCAGTCACGTGATCAGTGCATGATCAGTCACGTGACAGTGCATGGTAGCTACGTGATCAGTGCATGATCAGCCACGTGATCAGTGCATGATAGCCACGTGATCAGTGCATGATCAGTCACGTGATCAGTGCATGATCAGTCACGTGATCAGTGCATGATCATTCACGTGATCAGTGCATGATCAGTCACGTGATCAGTGCATGGTAGCCACGTGATCAGTGCATGATCAGCCACGTGATCAGTGCATGATAGCCACGTGATCAGTGCATGAGTCACGTGATCAGTGTATGATCAGCCACGTGATCAGTGCATGATAGCCACGTGATCAGTGCATGATAGTCACGTGATCAGTGTGTGATCAGCCACGTGATCAGTGCATGATCAGCCACGTGATCAGTGCATGATAGCCACGTGATCAGTGCATGATCAGTTACGTGATCAGTGCATGATCAGCCACGTGATCAGTGCATGATCAGTCACGTGATCAGTGCATGATCAGCCACGTGATCAGTGCATGATAGCCACGTGATCAGTGCATGATCAGTCACGTGATCAGTGCATGATCAGTCACGTGATCAGTGCATGATCAATTACGTGATCAGTGCATGATCAGTCACGTGACCAGTACATGGTAGCTACGTGATCATTGCATGATCAGCCACGTGAGCAGTGCATGATAGCCACGTGATGTGTGCATGAGTTACGTGAGCAGAGTATGATCAGCCACGTGATCAGTGCATGAGTGCCACGTGATCAGTGCATGATATGTCACGTGACAGGTGTGTGATCAGCCACGTGAACAGTGCATGTTCAGCCACGTGATCAGTGCATGATAGCCACGTGATCAGTGCATGATCAGTTACGTGAGCAGTGTATGATCAGCCACGTGATCAGTGCATGGTCAGACACGTGAACAGTGTATGATCAGCCACGTGATCAGTGCATGATATCCAAGTGATCAGTGCATGATCATCACGTGATCAGTGTATGATCAGCCACGTGAACAGTGCATGCTCAGTCACGTGATCAGGGCCTGCTGAGCTGCGTGATTACTGTCTGCTCATCTGCTTGACAATTGCCAGCTGAGCTGCACGATTCCTGCCTGTCATCTGCTTGACAATTGCCAGCTGTGCTGCGTAATTCCTGCCTGCTCAGCTGCTTGATTATTGCCAGCTGAGCAGCATGATTCCTCACAGCTGAGTTCCATGATTATTGCCTGCTGACTGTTTGATTCGTGCCTACTCAGCTCTTTGTTTATTGCCTCCAGAGGCACATGATCAGTGTATGATAGCAAACATGATCAGCGCATGATCAGTCACATGATCAGCGCCATTAAGTCACGTGATCACTACATGATAGTCATGTGATCAGTCCATGCTCAGTCACGGTATCAGTGCATGATCAGCCACGTGATCAGTGCATGATCTGTCACATGATTAGTGTATGATCATCCACGTGATCAGTGCATGGGCAGTCATGTGATCAGTGCATGATATAGACGTGATCAGTGCATGATCAGTCACGTGATCAGTGCATGATAGCCACGTGATCAGTGCATGATCAGTCACCTGATGGGTGTATGATCATTCACGTGACCTGTACATGGTAGCTACATGATCATTGCATGATCAGCCACGTGAGTAGTGCATGATAGCCACGTGATCAGTGCATGATCAGCCACGTGATCAGTGCATGATCAGCCACGTGATCAGTGCATGATAGCCACGTGATCAGTGCATGATCAGTCATGTGATAGTGCATGATCAGCCACGTGATCAGTGCATGATATCCACGTGATCAGTGCATGATCAGCCACGTGATCAGTGCATGAGCCACGTGATCAGTGCATGATCAGTCACGTGATCATGTGATCAGCCACGTGATCAGTGCATGATCAGCCACGTGATCAGTGCATGATCAATTACGTGATCAGTGCATGATCAGTCACGTGACCAGTACATGGTAGCTACGTGATCAGTGCATGATCAGCCACGTGAGCAGTGCATGATAGCCACGTGATCAGTGCATGATCAGTCACGTGATCAGTGCATGATCAGTCACGTGATCAGTGCATGATCAGTACGTGATCAGTGCATGATCAGTCACGTGACCAGTATATGGTAGCTACGTGATCATTGCATGACAGCCACGTGATCAGTGCATGATAGCCACGTGATGTGTGCATGAGTTACGTGATCAGTGTATGATCAGCCACGTGATCAGTGCATGAGTGCCACGTGATCAGTGCATGATAGTCACGTGACAGTGTGTGATCAGCCACGTGATCAGTGCATGATCAGCCACGTGATCAGTGCATGATAGCCACGTGATCAGTGCATGATCAGTCACGTGATCAGTGCATGATCAGCCACGTGATCAGTGCATGATCAGCCACGTGATCAGTGCATGAGAGCCACGTGATCAGTGCATGATCAGTCACGTGATACATGTGTGATCAGCCACGTGATCAGTGCATGATGAGCCACGTGATCAGTGCATGATCAATTACGTGATCAGTGCATGATCAGTCACGTGACCAGTACATGGTTGCTACGTGATCGTTGCATGATCAGCCACGTGAGCAGAGCATGATAGCCACGTGATCAGTGCATGATCAGTCACGTGATCAGTACATGATCAGTCACGTGAACAGTGCATGATCATTTACGTGATCTTGCATGATCAGTCACGTGACCAGTATATGGTGCTACGTGATCATTCCATGACGAGCCACGTGAGCAGTGCATGATAGCCACGTGATGTGCATGAGTTACGTGAGCAGAGTATGATCAGCCACGTGATCAGTGCATGAGTGCCACGTGATCAGTGCATGATATGTCACGTGACAGGTGTGTGATCAGCCACGTGAACAGTGCATGTTCAGCCACGTGATCAGTGCATGATAGCCACGTGATCAGTGCATGATCAGTTACGTGAGCAGTGTATGATCAGCCACGTGATCAGTGCATGGTCAGACACGTGAACAGTGCATGATCAGCCACGTGATCAGTGCATGATCATCACGTGATCAGTGTATGATCAGCCACGTGAACAGTGCATGCTCAGTCACGTGATCTGGGCCTGCTGAGCTGCGTGATTACTGTCTGCTCATCTGCTTGACAATTGCCAGCTGAGCTGCACGATTCCTGCCTGTCATCTGCTTGACAATTGCCAGCTGTGCTGCGTAATTCCTGCCTGCTCAGCTGCTTGATTATTGCCAGCTGAGCAGCATGATTCCTCACACCTGAGTTCCATGATTATTGCCTGCTGACTGTTTGATTCGTGCCTACTCAGCTCTTTGTTTATTGCCTCCAGAGGCACATGATCAGTGTATGATAGCAAACATGATCAGCGCATGATCAGTCACATGATCAGCGCCATTAAGTCACGTGATCACTACATGATAGTCATGTGATCAGTCCATGCTCAGTCACGGTATCAGTGCATGATCAGCCACGTGATCAGTGCATGATCTGTCACAAGATTAGTGTATGATCATCCACGTGATCAGTGCATGGGCAGTCATGTGATCAGTGCATGATATAGACGTGATCAGTGCATGATCAGTCTCGTGATCAGTGCATGATAGCCACGTGATCAGTGCATGATCAGTCACCTGATGGGTGTATGATCATTCACGTGACCTGTACATGGTAGCTACATGATCATTGCATGATCAGCCACGTGAGTAGTGCATGATAGCCACGTGATCAGTGCATGATCAGTCACGTGATCAGTGCATGATCAGTCATGTGACCAGTACATGGTAGCTGCGTGATCATGCATGATCAGCCACGTGAGCAGTGCATGATAGCCACGTGATCAGTGCATGATCAGACACGTGATCAGTGCATGATCAGTCACGTGATCAGTGCATGATCAGCCACGTGATCAGTGCATGATCAGCCACGTGATCAGTGCATGTCAGCCACGTGATCAGTGCATGATAGCCACGTGATCAGTGCATGATCAGTCACGTGATCAGTGCATGATCAGTCACGTGATCAGTGTATGATCAGCCACGTGATCAGTGCATGCTCAGTCACGTGATCAGGGCCTGCTGAGCTGCGTGATTACTGTCTGCTCATCTGCTTGACAATTGCCAGCTGAGCTGCACGATTCCTGCCTGTCAGCTGCTTGACAATTGCCACCTGTGCTGCGTAATTCCTGCCTGCTCAGCTACTTGATTATTGCCAGCTGAGCAGCATGATTTCTCACAGCTGAGTTCCATGATTATAGCCTGCTGACTGATTCGTGCCTACTCAGCTCTATGTTCATTGCCTCCAGAGGCACATGATCAGTGTATGATACCAAACATGATCAGTGCATGATCAGTCACATGATCAGTGCATGATAAGCCACGTGATCAGTGCATGATCAGTTACGTGATCAGTGCATGATCAGTCACGTGACAGTGCATGGTAGCTGCGTGATCATGCATGATCAGCCACGTGATCAGTGCATGATAGCCACGTGATCAGTGCATGATCAGTCACGTGATCAGTGCATGATCAGTCACGTGATCAGTGCATGATCAGTCACGTGATCAGTGCATGATCAATCACGTGATCAGTGCATGATCAGTCACGTGATCAGTGCATGGCAGCTACGTGATCATTGCATGATCAGCCACGTGATCAGTGCATGATAGCCACGTGATCAGTGCATGATAGCCACGTGATCAGTGCATGATCAGTCACGTGATAGTGCATGATCAGCCACGTGATCAGTGCATAGCCACGTGATCAGTGCATGATAGCCACGTGATCAGTGCATGATCAGCCACGTGATCAGTGCATGATCAGTCACGTGATCAGTGTGATCAGCCACGTGATCAGTGCATGATCAGCCACGTGATCAGTGCATGATCAATTACGTGATCAGTGCATGATCAGTCACGTGATCAGTACATGGTAGCACGTGATCAGTGCATGATCAGCCACGTGATCAGTGCATGATCAGCCACGTGATCAGTGCATGATCAGCCACGTGATCAGTGCATGATCAATTACGTGATCAGTGCATGATCAGTCACGTGACAGTACATGGTTGCTACGTGATCAGTGCATGATCAGCCACGTGATCAGTGCATGATAGCCACGTGATCAGTGCATGATCAGTCACGTGATCAGTGCATGATCAGTCACGTGATCAGTGCATGATCATTCACGTGATCAGTGCATGATCAGTCACGTGACCAGTATATGGTAGCTACGTGATCATTGCATGACAGCCACGTGATCAGTGCATGATAGCCACGTGATCAGTGCATGAGTCACGTGATCAGTGCATGATCAGCCACGTGATCAGTGCATGAGTGCCACGTGATCAGTGCATGATAGTCACGTGACAGTGTATGATCAGCCACGTGATCAGTGCATGATCAGCCACGTGATCAGTGCATGATAGCCACGTGATCAGTGCATGATCAGTTACGTGAGCAGTGCATGATCAGCCACGTGATCAGTGCATGGTCAGTCACGTGATCAGTGCATGATCAGCCACGTGATCAGTGCATGATAGCCACGTGATCAGTGCATGATCAGCCACGTGATCAGTGCATGATCAGCCACGTGATCAGTGCATGATCAGTTACGTGATCAGTGCATGATCAGCCACGTGATCAGTGCATGGTCAGCACGTGATCAGTGCATGATCAGCCACGTGATCAGTGCATGATAGCCACGTGATCAGTGCATGAGTCACGTGATCAGTGTATGATCAGCCACGTGAACAGTGCATGCTCAGTCACGTGATCTGGGCCTGCTGAGCTGCGTGATTACTGTCTGCTCATCTGCTTGACAATTGCCAGCTGAGCTGCACGATTCCTGCCTGTCATCTGCTTGACAATTGCCAGCTGTGCTGCGTAATTCCTGCCTGCTCAGCTGCTTGATTATTGCCAGCTGAGCAGCATGATTCCTCACACCTGAGTTCCATGATTATTGCCTGCTGACTGTTTGATTCGTGCCTACTCAGCTCTTTGTTTATTGCCTCCAGAGGCACATGATCAGTGTATGATAGCAAACATGATCAGCGCATGATCAGTCACATGATCAGCGCCATTAAGTCACGTGATCACTACATGATAGTCATGTGATCAGTCCATGCTCAGTCACGGTATCAGTGCATGATCAGCCACGTGATCAGTGCATGATCTGTCACATGATTAGTGTATGATCATCCACGTGATCAGTGCATGGGCAGTCATGTGATCAGTGCATGATATAGACGTGATCAGTGCATGATCAGTCTCGTGATCAGTGCATGATAGCCACGTGATCAGTGCATGATCAGTCACCTGATGGGTGTATGATCATTCACGTGACCTGTACATGGTAGCTACATGATCATTGCATGATCAGCCACGTGAGTAGTGCATGATAGCCACGTGATCAGTGCATGATCAGTCACGTGATCAGTGCATGATCAGTCATGTGACCAGTACATGGTAGCTGCGTGATCATGCATGATCAGCCACGTGAGCAGTGCATGATAGCCACGTGATCAGTGCATGATCAGACACGTGATCAGTGCATGATCAGTCACGTGATCAGTGCATGATCAGCCACGTGATCAGTGCATGATCAGTCACGTGATCAGTGCATGTCAGCCACGTGATCAGTGCATGATAGCCACGTGATCAGTGCATGATCAGTCACGTGATCAGTGCATGATCAGTCACGTGATCAGTGCATGATCAGCCACGTGATCAGTGCATGATCAGCCACGTGATCAGTGCATGATCAGTCACGTGATCAGTGCATGATCAGCCACGTGATCAGTGCATGATCAGCCACGTGATCAGTGCATGATCAGCCACGTGATCAGTGCATGATAGCCACGTGATCAGTGCATGATCAGTCACGTGATCAGTGCATGATCAGTCACGTGATAGTGTGTGATCAGCCACGTGAACAGTGCATGCTCAGTCACGTGATCAGGGCCTGCTGAGCTGCGTGATTACTGTCTGCTCATCTGCTTGACAATTGCCAGCTGAGCTGCACGATTCCTGCCTGTCATCTGCTTGACAATTGCCACCTGTGCTGCGTAATTCCTGCCTGCTCATCTACTTGATTATTGCCAGCTGAGCAGCATGATTTCTCAGAGTGAGTTCCATGATTATAGCCTGCTGACTGATTCGTGCCTACTCAGCTCTATGTTCATTGCCTCCAGAGGCACATGATCAGTGTGTGACACCAAACATGATCAGCACATGATCAGTCACATGATCAGTGCATGATAAGCCACGTGATCAGTGCATGATCAATGTGATCAGTGCATGATCAGTCATGTGACAGTGCATGATAGCCGTGATCAGTGCATGATCAGCCACGTGATCAGTGCATGATAGCCACGTGATCAGTGCATGATCAGTCACGTGATCAGTGCATGATCAGTCACGTGATCAGTGCATGATCAGTCACGTGATCAGTGCATGATCAATCACGTGATCAGTGCATGATCAGTCACGTGACCAGTGCATGGCAGCTCCGTGATCAGTGCATGATCAGCCACGTGATCAGTGCATGATAGCCACGTGATCAGTGCATGATAGCCACGTGATCAGTGCATGATCAGTCACGTGATACGTGTGATCAGTCACGTGATCAGTGCATGATCACGTGATCAGTGCATGATAGCCACGTGATCAGTGCATGATCAGTCACGTGATCAGTGCATGATCAGTCACGTGATAGTGTGATCAGCCACGTGATCAGTGCATGATCAGCCACGTGATCAGTGCATGATCAATCACGTGATCAGTGCATGATCAGTCACGTGATCAGTGCATGATAGCTACGTGATCATGCATGATCAGCCACGTGATCAGTGCATGATAGCCACGTGATCAGTGCATGATCAGCCACGTGATCAGTGCATGAGCCACGTGATCAGTGCATGATCAGTCACGTGATCATGTGTGATCAGCCACGTGATCAGTGCATGATCAGCCACGTGATCAGTGCATGATCAATTACGTGATCAGTGCATGATCAGTCACGTGACAGTACATGGTAGCACGTGATCAGTGCATGATCAGCCACGTGATCAGTGCATGATAGCCACGTGATCAGTGCATGATCAGTCACGTGATCAGTGCATGATCAGTCACGTGATCAGTGCATGATCATTCACGTGATCAGTGCATGATCAGTCACGTGATCAGTGCATGGTAGCTACGTGATCAGTGCATGATCAGCCACGTGATCAGTGCATGATAGCCACGTGAGTGCATGAGTCACGTGATCAGTGCATGATCAGCCACGTGATCAGTGCATGATAGCCACGTGATCAGTGCATGATAGTCACGTGATCAGTGTGATCAGCCACGTGATCAGTGCATGATCAGCCACGTGATCAGTGCATGATAGCCACGTGATCAGTGCATGATCAGTTACGTGATCAGTGCATGATCAGCCACGTGATCAGTGCATGATCAGCCACGTGATCAGTGCATGATCAGCCACGTGATCAGTGCATGATAGCCACGTGATCAGTGCATGATCAGTCACGTGATCAGTGCATGATCAGCCACGTGATCAGTGCATGATCAGTTACGTGATCAGTGCATGATCAGTCACGTGACCAGTACATGGTACGTGATCATTGCATGATCAGCCACGTGAGCAGTGCATGATAGCCACGTGATGTGTGCATGAGTTACGTGAGCAGAGTATGATCAGCCACGTGATCAGTGCATGAGTGCCACGTGATCAGTGCATGATATGTCACGTGACAGGTGTGTGATCAGCCACGTGAACAGTGCATGTTCAGCCACGTGATCAGTGCATGATAGCCACGTGATCAGTGCATGATCAGTTACGTGAGCAGTGTATGATCAGCCACGTGATCAGTGCATGGTCAGACACGTGAACAGTGTATGATCAGCCACGTGATCAGTGCATGATATCCAAGTGATCAGTGCATGATCATCACGTGATCAGTGTATGATCAGCCACGTGAACAGTGCATGCTCAGTCACGTGATCTGGGCCTGCTGAGCTGCGTGATTACTGTCTGCTCATCTGCTTGACAATTGCCAGCTGAGCTGCACGATTCCTGCCTGTCATCTGCTTGACAATTGCCAGCTGTGCTGCGTAATTCCTGCCTGCTCAGCTGCTTGATTATTGCCAGCTGAGCAGCATGATTCCTCACAGCTGAGTTCCATGATTATTGCCTGCTGACTGTTTGATTCGTGCCTACTCAGCTCTTTGTTTATTGCCTCCAGAGGCACATGATCAGTGTATGATAGCAAACATGATCAGCGCATGATCAGTCACATGATCAGCGCCATTAAGTCACGTGATCACTACATGATAGTCATGTGATCAGTCCATGCTCAGTCACGGTATCAGTGCATGATCAGCCACGTGATCAGTGCATGATCTGTCACATGATTAGTGTATGATCATCCACGTGATCAGTGCATGGGCAGTCATGTGATCAGTGCATGATATAGACGTGATCAGTGCATGATCAGTCACGTGATCAGTGCATGATCAGCCACGTGATCAGTGCATGATCAGTCACCTGATGGTGTATGATCATTCACGTGACCTGTACATGGTAGCTACATGATCATTGCATGATCAGCCACGTGAGTAGTGCATGATAGCCACGTGATCAGTGCATGATCAGCCACGTGATCAGTGCATGATCAGCCACGTGATCAGTGCATGATAGCCACGTGATCAGTGCATGATCAGTCACGTGATAGTGCATGATCAGCCACGTGATCAGTGCATGATAGCCACGTGATCAGTGCATGATCAGCCACGTGATCAGTGCATGATAGCCACGTGATCAGTGCATGATCAGTCACGTGATCATGCATGATCAGCCACGTGATCAGTGCATGATCAGCCACGTGATCAGTGCATGATCAATCACGTGATCAGTGCATGATCAGTCACGTGACCAGTACATGGTAGCTACGTGATCAGTGCATGATCAGCCACGTGATCAGTGCATGATAGCCACGTGATCAGTGCATGATCAGTCACGTGATCAGTGCATGATCAGTCACGTGATCAGTGCATGATCAGTACGTGATCAGTGCATGATCAGTCACGTGATCAGTATATGGTAGCCACGTGATCAGTGCATGACAGCCACGTGATCAGTGCATGATAGCCACGTGATCAGTGCATGAGTTACGTGATCAGTGCATGATCAGCCACGTGATCAGTGCATGAGTGCCACGTGATCAGTGCATGATAGTCACGTGATCAGTGCATGATCAGCCACGTGATCAGTGCATGATCAGCCACGTGATCAGTGCATGATAGCCACGTGATCAGTGCATGATCAGTCACGTGATCAGTGCATGATCAGCCACGTGATCAGTGCATGATCAGCCACGTGATCAGTGCATGATAGCCACGTGATCAGTGCATGATCAGTCACGTGATACATGTGTGATCAGCCACGTGATCAGTGCATGATGAGCCACGTGATCAGTGCATGATCAATTACGTGATCAGTGCATGATCAGTCACGTGACCAGTACATGGTTGCTACGTGATCGTGCATGATCAGCCACGTGAGCAGAGTGCATGATAGCCACGTGATCAGTGCATGATCAGTCACGTGATCAGTACATGATCAGTCACGTGAACAGTGCATGATCATTTACGTGATCTGTGCATGATCAGTCACGTGACCAGTATATGGTACGTGATCATTCCATGACGAGCCACGTGAGCAGTGCATGATAGCCACGTGATGTGTGCATGAGTTACGTGAGCAGAGTATGATCAGCCACGTGATCAGTGCATGAGTGCCACGTGATCAGTGCATGATATGTCACGTGACAGGTGTGTGATCAGCCACGTGAACAGTGCATGTTCAGCCACGTGATCAGTGCATGATAGCCACGTGATCAGTGCATGATCAGTTACGTGAGCAGTGTATGATCAGCCACGTGATCAGTGCATGGTCAGACACGTGAACAGTGCATGATCAGCCACGTGATCAGTGCATGATCATCACGTGATCAGTGTATGATCAGCCACGTGAACAGTGCATGCTCAGTCACGTGATCTGGGCCTGCTGAGCTGCGTGATTACTGTCTGCTCATCTGCTTGACAATTGCCAGCTGAGCTGCACGATTCCTGCCTGTCATCTGCTTGACAATTGCCAGCTGTGCTGCGTAATTCCTGCCTGCTCAGCTGCTTGATTATTGCCAGCTGAGCAGCATGATTCCTCACACCTGAGTTCCATGATTATTGCCTGCTGACTGTTTGATTCGTGCCTACTCAGCTCTTTGTTTATTGCCTCCAGAGGCACATGATCAGTGTATGATAGCAAACATGATCAGCGCATGATCAGTCACATGATCAGCGCCATTAAGTCACGTGATCACTACATGATAGTCATGTGATCAGTCCATGCTCAGTCACGGTATCAGTGCATGATCAGCCACGTGATCAGTGCATGATCTGTCACAAGATTAGTGTATGATCATCCACGTGATCAGTGCATGGGCAGTCATGTGATCAGTGCATGATATAGACGTGATCAGTGCATGATCAGTCACGTGATCAGTGCATGATAGCCACGTGATCAGTGCATGATCAGTCACCTGATGGGTGTATGATCATTCACGTGACCTGTACATGGTAGCTACATGATCATTGCATGATCAGCCACGTGAGTAGTGCATGATAGCCACGTGATCAGTGCATGATCAGTCACGTGATCAGTGCATGATCAGTCATGTGACCAGTACATGGTAGCTGCGTGATCATGCATGATCAGCCACGTGAGCAGTGCATGATAGCCACGTGATCAGTGCATGATCAGACACGTGATCAGTGCATGATCAGTCACGTGATCAGTGCATGATCAGCCACGTGATCAGTGCATGATCAGCCACGTGATCAGTGCATGATCAGTCACGTGATCAGTGCATGATCAGTCACGTGATCAGTGCATGATCAGCCACGTGATCAGTGCATGATCAGTTACGTGATCAGTGCATGATCAGCCACGTGATCAGTGCATGATCAGACACGTGATCAGTGTATGATCAGCCACGTGATCAGTGCATGATATCCACGTGATCAGTGCATGATCATCACGTGATCAGTGTATGATCAGCCACGTGAACAGTGCATGCTCAGTCACGTGATCAGGGCCTGCTGAGCTGCGTGATTACTGTCTGCTCATCTGCTTGACAATTGCCAGCTGAGCTGCACGATTCCTGCCTGTCATCTGCTTGACAATTGCCAGCTGTGCTGCGTAATTCCTGCCTGCTCAGCTGCTTGATTATTGCCAGCTGAGCAGCATGATTCCTCACACCTGAGTTCCATGATTATTGCCTGCTGACTGTTTGATTCGTGCCTACTCAGCTCTTTGTTTATTGCCTCCAGAGGCACATGATCAGTGTATGATAGCAAACATGATCAGCGCATGATCAGTCACATGATCAGTGCCATTAAGTCACGTGATCAGTACATGATAGTCATGTGATCAGTCCATGCTCAGTCACGTATCAGTGCATGATCAGCCACGTGATCAGTGCATGATCTGTCACGTGATCAGTGTATGATCATCCACGTGATCAGTGCATGGGCAGTCATGTGATCAGTGCATGATATAGACGTGATCAGTGCATGATCAGTCACGTGATCAGTGCATGATAGCCACGTGATCAGTGCATGATCAGTCACCTGATGGGTGTATGATCATTCACGTGACCTGTACATGGTAGCTACGTGATCATTGCATGATCAGCCACGTGATCAGTGCATGATAGCCACGTGATCAGTGCATGATCAGTCACGTGATCAGTGCATGATCAGTCACGTGATCAGTGCATGATCAGCCACGTGATCAGTGCATGATCAGCCACGTGATCAGTGCATGATCAGCCACGTGATCAGTGCATGATAGCCACGTGATCAGTGCATGATCAGTCACGTGATCAGTGCATGATCAGTCACGTGATCAGTGCATGATCAGCCACGTGATCAGTGCATGATCAGCCACGTGATCAGTGCATGATCAGTCACGTGATCAGTGCATGATCAGTCACGTGATCAGTGCATGGTAGTGATCAGTGCATGATCAGCCACGTGATCAGTGCATGATAGCCACGTGATCAGTGCATGATCAGCCACGTGATCAGTGCATGATCAGTCACGTGATCAGTGTGATCAGTCACGTGATCAGTGCATGATAGCCACGTGATCAGTGCATGATCAGCCACGTGATCAGTGCATGATCAGCCACGTGATCAGTGCATGATCAGTCACGTGATCATGCATGATCAGCCACGTGATCAGTGCATGATCAGCCACGTGATCAGTGCATGATCAGTCACGTGATCAGTGCATGATCAGTCACGTGACCAGTACATGGTAGCTACGTGATCAGTGCATGATCAGCCACGTGATCAGTGCATGATAGCCACGTGATCAGTGCATGATCAGTCATGTGATACGTGTGTGATCAGCCACGTGATCAGTGCATGATATCCACGTGATCAGTGCATGACAGCCACGTGATCAGTGCATGAGAGCCACGTGATCAGTGCATGATCAGTCACGTGATACATGTGTGATCAGCCACGTGATCAGTGCATGATGAGCCACGTGATCAGTGCAGGATCAATTACGTGATCAGTGCATGATCAGTCACGTGACCAGTACATGGTTGCTACGTGATCGTTGCATGATCAGCCACGTGAGCAGAGCATGATAGCCACGTGATCAGTGCATGATCAGTCACGTGATCAGTACATGATCAGTCACGTGAACAGTGCATGATCATTTACGTGATCTGTGCATGATCAGTCACGTGACCAGTATATGGTAGCTACGTGATCATTCCATGACGAGCCACGTGAGCAGTGCATGATAGCCACGTGATGTGTGCATGAGTTACGTGAGCAGAGTATGATCAGCCACGTGATCAGTGCATGAGTGCCACGTGATCAGTGCATGATATGTCACGTGACAGGTGTGTGATCAGCCACGTGAACAGTGCATGTTCAGCCACGTGATCAGTGCATGATAGCCACGTGATCAGTGCATGATCAGTTACGTGAGCAGTGTATGATCAGCCACGTGATCAGTGCATGGTCAGACACGTGAACAGTGTATGATCAGCCACGTGATCAGTGCATGATATCCAAGTGATCAGTGCATGATCATCACGTGATCAGTGTATGATCAGCCACGTGAACAGTGCATGCTCAGTCACGTGATCTGGGCCTGCTGAGCTGCGTGATTACTGTCTGCTCATCTGCTTGACAATTGCCAGCTGAGCTGCACGATTCCTGCCTGTCATCTGCTTGACAATTGCCAGCTGTGCTGCGTAATTCCTGCCTGCTCAGCTGCTTGATTATTGCCAGCTGAGCAGCATGATTCCTCACAGCTGAGTTCCATGATTATTGCCTGCTGACTGTTTGATTCGTGCCTACTCAGCTCTTTGTTTATTGCCTCCAGAGGCACATGATCAGTGTATGATAGCAAACATGATCAGCGCATGATCAGTCACATGATCAGCGCCATTAAGTCACGTGATCACTACATGATAGTCATGTGATCAGTCCATGCTCAGTCACGGTATCAGTGCATGATCAGCCACGTGATCAGTGCATGATCTGTCACATGATTAGTGTATGATCATCCACGTGATCAGTGCATGGGCAGTCATGTGATCAGTGCATGATATAGACGTGATCAGTGCATGATCAGTCTCGTGATCAGTGCATGATAGCCACGTGATCAGTGCATGATCAGTCACCTGATGGGTGTATGATCATTCACGTGACCTGTACATGGTAGCTACATGATCATTGCATGATCAGCCACGTGAGTAGTGCATGATAGCCACGTGATCAGTGCATGATCAGTCACGTGATCAGTGCATGATCAGTCATGTGACCAGTACATGGTAGCTGCGTGATCATGGCATGATCAGCCACGTGAGCAGTGCATGATAGCCACGTGATCAGTGCATGATCAGTCACGTGATCAGTGCATGATCAGTCACGTGATCAGTGCATGATCAGCCACGTGATCAGTGCATGATCAGCCACGTGATCAGTGCATGATCAGTCACGTGATCAGTGCATGATCAGCCACGTGATCAGTGCATGATCAGTCACGTGATCAGTGCATGATCAGTCACGTGATCAGTGCATGATCAGTCACGTGATCAGTGCATGATCAGCCACGTGATCAGTGCATGATCAGTCACGTGATCAGTGCATGATCAGCCACGTGATCAGTGCATGATCAGCCACGTGATCAGTGCATGATCAATTACGTGATCAGTGCATGATCAGTCACGTGATCAGTGCATGATAGCTACGTGATCAGTGCATGATCAGCCACGTGATCAGTGCATGATAGCCACGTGATCAGTGCATGATCAGTCACGTGATCAGTGCATGATCAGTCACGTGATCAGTGCATGATAGCTACGTGATCAGTGCATGATCAGCCACGTGATCAGTGCATGATAGCCACGTGATCAGTGCATGATCAGCCACGTGATCAGTGCATGATCAGTCACGTGATCAGTGCATGATCAGTCACGTGATCAGTGCATGATAGCTACGTGATCAGTGCATGATCAGCCACGTGATCAGTGCATGATAGCCACGTGATCAGTGCATGATCAGTCACGTGATCAGTGCATGATCAGTCACGTGATCAGTGCATGATCAGCCACGTGATCAGTGCATGATAGCCACGTGATCAGTGCATGATAGCCACGTGATCAGTGCATGATCAGTCACGTGATCAGTGTGATCAGCCACGTGATCAGTGCATGAGCCACGTGATCAGTGCATGATCAATTACGTGATCAGTGCATGATCAGTCACGTGATCAGTGCATGATAGCTACGTGATCAGTGCATGATCAGCCACGTGATCAGTGCATGATAGCCACGTGATCAGTGCATGATCAGTCACGTGATCAGTGCATGATCAGCCACGTGATCAGTGCATGATCAGCCACGTGATCAGTGCATGATCAGCCACGTGATCAGTGCATGATATAGACGTGATCAGTGCATGATCAGTCACGTGATCAGTGCATGATAGCCACGTGATCAGTGCATGATCAGTCACGTGATCAGTGCATGATCATTCACGTGACCAGTACATGGTAGCTACGTGATCATTGCATGATCAGCCACGTGATAGTGCATGACAGCCACGTGATCAGTGCATGATCAGTCACGTGATCAGTGCATGATCAGTCACGTGACCAGTACATGGTAGCTGCGTGATCATGCATGATCAGCCACGTGATCAGTGCATGATAGCCACGTGATCAGTGCATGATCAGCCACGTGATCAGTGCATGATCAGTCACGTGATCAGCATGATCAGCCACGTGATCAGTGCATGATCAGTCACGTGATCAGTGCATGATCAGCCACGTGATCAGTGCATGATAGCCACGTGATCAGTGCATGATCAGTCACGTGATCAGTGCATGATCAGTCACGTGATCAGTGCATGATCAGCCACGTGATCAGTGCATGATCAGCCACGTGATCAGTGCATGATCAGTCACGTGATCAGTGCATGATCAGTCACGTGATCAGTGCATGATCAGCTACGTGATCAGTGCATGATCAGCCACGTGATCAGTGCATGATAGCCACGTGATCAGTGCATGATAGCCACGTGATCAGTGCATGATCAGTCACGTGATCAGTGCATGATCAGCCACGTGATCAGTGCATGAGTGCCACGTGATCAGTGCATGATATGTCACGTGACAGGTGTGTGATCAGCCACGTGAACAGTGCATGTTCAGCCACGTGATCAGTGCATGATAGCCACGTGATCAGTGCATGATCAGTTACGTGAGCAGTGTATGATCAGCCACGTGATCAGTGCATGGTCAGACACGTGAACAGTGTATGATCAGCCACGTGATCAGTGCATGATATCCAAGTGATCAGTGCATGATCATCACGTGATCAGTGTATGATCAGCCACGTGAACAGTGCATGCTCAGTCACGTGATCTGGGCCTGCTGAGCTGCGTGATTACTGTCTGCTCATCTGCTTGACAATTGCCAGCTGAGCTGCACGATTCCTGCCTGTCATCTGCTTGACAATTGCCAGCTGTGCTGCGTAATTCCTGCCTGCTCAGCTGCTTGATTATTGCCAGCTGAGCAGCATGATTCCTCACACCTGAGTTCCATGATTATTGCCTGCTGACTGTTTGATTCGTGCCTACTCAGCTCTTTGTTTATTGCCTCCAGAGGCACATGATCAGTGTATGATAGCAAACATGATCAGCGCATGATCAGTCACATGATCAGCGCCATTAAGTCACGTGATCACTACATGATAGTCATGTGATCAGTCCATGCTCAGTCACGGTATCAGTGCATGATCAGCCACGTGATCAGTGCATGATCTGTCACATGATTAGTGTATGATCATCCACGTGATCAGTGCATGGGCAGTCATGTGATCAGTGCATGATATAGACGTGATCAGTGCATGATCAGTCTCGTGATCAGTGCATGATAGCCACGTGATCAGTGCATGATCAGTCACCTGATGGGTGTATGATCATTCACGTGACCTGTACATGGTAGCTACATGATCATTGCATGATCAGCCACGTGAGTAGTGCATGATAGCCACGTGATCACTGCATGATCAGTCACGTGATCAGTGCATGATCAGTCATGTGACCAGTACATGGTAGCTGCGTGATCATGCATGATCAGCCACGTGAGCAGTGCATGATAGCCACGTGATCAGTGCATGATCAGTCACGTGATCAGTGCATGATCAGTCACGTGATCAGTGCATGATCAGCCACGTGATCAGTGCATGATCAGCCACGTGATCAGTGCATGATCAGCCACGTGATCAGTGCATGATAGCCACGTGATCAGTGCATGATCAGTCACGTGATCAGTGCATGATCAGTCACGTGATCAGTGCATGATCAGCCACGTGATCAGTGCATGATCAGCCACGTGATCAGTGCATGATCAGTCACGTGATCAGTGCATGATCAGCCACGTGATCAGTGCATGATCAGCCACGTGATCAGTGCATGATCAGCCACGTGATCAGTGCATGATAGCCACGTGATCAGTGCATGATCAGTCACGTGATCAGTGCATGATCAGTCACGTGATCAGTGTGATCAGCCACGTGATCAGTGCATGCTCAGTCACGTGATCAGGGCCTGCTGAGCTGCGTGATTACTGTCTGCTCATCTGCTTGACAATTGCCAGCTGAGCTGCACGATTCCTGCCTGTCATCTGCTTGACAATTGCCAGCTGTGCTGCGTAATTCCTGCCTGCTCATCTACTTGATTATTGCCAGCTGAGCAGCATGATTTCTCAGAGGTGAGTTCCATGATTATAGCCTGCTGACTGATTCGTGCCTACTCAGCTCTTTGTTCATTGCCTCCAGAGGCACATGATCAGTGTATGATACCAAACATGATCAGTGCATGATCAGTCACATGATCAGTGCATGATAAGCCACGTGATCAGTGCATGATCAGTCACGTGATCAGTGCATGATCAGTCACGTGACAGTGCATGGTAGCCACGTGATCAGTGCATGATCAGCCACGTGATCAGTGCATGATAGCCACGTGATCAGTGCATGATCAGTCACGTGATCAGTGCATGATCAGTCACGTGATCAGTGCATGATCAGTCACGTGATCAGTGCATGATCAATCACGTGATCAGTGCATGATCAGTCACGTGATCAGTGCATGGCAGCTCCGTGATCAGTGCATGATCAGCCACGTGATCAGTGCATGATAGCCACGTGATCAGTGCATGATAGCCACGTGATCAGTGCATGATCAGTCACGTGATCAGTGCATGATCAGCCACGTGATCAGTGCATGATCAGCCACGTGATCAGTGCATGATAGCCACGTGATCAGTGCATGATCAGTCACGTGATCAGTGCATGATCAGTCACGTGATCAGTGTGATCAGCCACGTGATCAGTGCATGATCAGCCACGTGATCAGTGCATGATCAGTCACGTGATCAGTGCATGATCAGTCACGTGATCAGTGCATGATAGCCACGTGATCAGTGCATGATCAGCCACGTGATCAGTGCATGATAGCCACGTGATCAGTGCATGATCAGCCACGTGATCAGTGCATGATCAGCCACGTGATCAGTGCATGATCAGTCACGTGATCAGTGCATGATCAGCCACGTGATCAGTGCATGATCAGCCACGTGATCAGTGCATGATCAGTCACGTGATCAGTGCATGATCAGTCACGTGACAGTACATGGTAGCTACGTGATCAGTGCATGATCAGCCACGTGATCAGTGCATGATAGCCACGTGATCAGTGCATGATCAGTCACGTGATCAGTGCATGATCAGTCACGTGATCAGTGCATGATCATTCACGTGATCAGTGCATGATCAGTCACGTGACCAGTGCATGGTAGCTACGTGATCAGTGCATGATCAGCCACGTGATCAGTGCATGATAGCCACGTGATGTGTGCATGAGTCACGTGATCAGTGCATGATCAGCCACGTGATCAGTGCATGATAGCCACGTGATCAGTGCATGATAGTCACGTGATCAGTGCATGATCAGCCACGTGATCAGTGCATGATCAGCCACGTGATCAGTGCATGATAGCCACGTGATCAGTGCATGATCAGTTACGTGATCAGTGCATGATCAGCCACGTGATCAGTGCATGGTCAGTCACGTGATCAGTGCATGATCAGCCACGTGATCAGTGCATGATAGCCACGTGATCAGTGCATGATCAGTCACGTGATCAGTGCATGATCAGTCACGTGATCAGTGCATGATCATTTACGTGATCAGTGCATGATCAGTCACGTGACCAGTACATGGTAGCTACGTGATCATTGCATGATCAGCCACGTGAGCAGTGCATGATAGCCACGTGATGTGTGCATGAGTTACGTGAGCAGAGTATGATCAGCCACGTGATCAGTGCATGAGTGCCACGTGATCAGTGCATGATATGTCACGTGACAGGTGTGTGATCAGCCACGTGAACAGTGCATGTTCAGCCACGTGATCAGTGCATGATAGCCACGTGATCAGTGCATGATCAGTTACGTGAGCAGTGTATGATCAGCCACGTGATCAGTGCATGGTCAGACACGTGAACAGTGTATGATCAGCCACGTGATCAGTGCATGATATCCAAGTGATCAGTGCATGATCATCACGTGATCAGTGTATGATCAGCCACGTGAACAGTGCATGCTCAGTCACGTGATCTGGGCCTGCTGAGCTGCGTGATTACTGTCTGCTCATCTGCTTGACAATTGCCAGCTGAGCTGCACGATTCCTGCCTGTCATCTGCTTGACAATTGCCAGCTGTGCTGCGTAATTCCTGCCTGCTCAGCTGCTTGATTATTGCCAGCTGAGCAGCATGATTCCTCACACCTGAGTTCCATGATTATTGCCTGCTGACTGTTTGATTCGTGCCTACTCAGCTCTTTGTTTATTGCCTCCAGAGGCACATGATCAGTGTATGATAGCAAACATGATCAGCGCATGATCAGTCACATGATCAGCGCCATTAAGTCACGTGATCACTACATGATAGTCATGTGATCAGTCCATGCTCAGTCACGGTATCAGTGCATGATCAGCCACGTGATCAGTGCATGATCTGTCACATGATTAGTGTATGATCATCCACGTGATCAGTGCATGGGCAGTCATGTGATCAGTGCATGATATAGACGTGATCAGTGCATGATCAGTCTCGTGATCAGTGCATGATAGCCACGTGATCAGTGCATGATCAGTCACCTGATGGGTGTATGATCATTCACGTGACCTGTACATGGTAGCTACATGATCATTGCATGATCAGCCACGTGAGTAGTGCATGATAGCCACGTGATCACTGCATGATCAGTCACGTGATCAGTGCATGATCAGTCATGTGACCAGTACATGGTAGCTGCGTGATCATGCATGATCAGCCACGTGAGCAGTGCATGATAGCCACGTGATCAGTGCATGATCAGTCACGTGATCAGTGCATGATCAGTCACGTGATCAGTGCATGATCAGCCACGTGATCAGTGCATGATCAGGCACGTGATCAGTGTATGATCAGCCACGTGATCAGTGCATGATAGCCACGTGATCAGTGCATGATCAGTCACGTGATCAGTGCATGATCAGTCACGTGATCAGTGCATGATCAGCCACGTGATCAGTGCATGATCAGCCACGTGATCAGTGCATGATCAGTCACGTGATCAGTGCATGATCAGCCACGTGATCAGTGCATGATCAGCCACGTGATCAGTGCATGATCAGCCACGTGATCAGTGCATGATAGCCACGTGATCAGTGCATGATCAGTCACGTGATCAGTGCATGATCAGTCACGTGATAGTGTGATCAGCCACGTGAACAGTGCATGATCAGTCACGTGATCAGGGCCTGCTGAGCTGCGTGATTACTGTCTGCTCATCTGCTTGACAATTGCCAGCTGAGCTGCACGATTCCTGCCTGTCATCTGCTTGACAATTGCCACCTGTGCTGCGTAATTCCTGCCTGCTCATCTACTTGATTATTGCCAGCTGAGCAGCATGATTTCTCAGAGGTGAGTTCCATGATTATAGCCTGCTGACTGATTCTGCCTACTCAGCTCTATGTTCATTGCCTCCATAGGCACATGATCAGTGTATGACACCAAACATGATCAGCATGATCAGTCACATGATCAGTGCATGATAAGCCACGTGATCAGTGCATGATCAGTTACGTGATCAGTGCATGATCAGTCACGTGACAGTGCATGGTAGCCACGTGATCAGTGCATGATCAGCCACGTGATCAGTGCATGATAGCCACGTGATCAGTGCATGATCAGTCACGTGATCAGTGCATGATCAGTCACGTGATCAGTGCATGATCAGTCACGTGATCAGTGCATGATCAATCACGTGATCAGTGCATGATCAGTCACGTGACCAGTGCATGGCAGCTCCGTGATCAGTGCATGATCAGCCACGTGATCAGTGCATGATAGCCACGTGATCAGTGCATGATAGCCACGTGATCAGTGCATGATCAGTCACGTGATAGTGTGTGATCAGCCACGTGATCAGTGCATGATAGCCACGTGATCAGTGCATGATAGCCACGTGATCAGTGCATGATCAGTCACGTGATCAGTGCATGATCAGTCACGTGATCAGTGTGATCAGCCACGTGATCAGTGCATGATCAGCCACGTGATCAGTGCATGATCAATCACGTGATCAGTGCATGATCAGTCACGTGATCAGTGCATGATAGCCACGTGATCAGTGCATGATCAGCCACGTGATCAGTGCATGATAGCCACGTGATCAGTGCATGATCAGCCACGTGATCAGTGCATGATCAGCCACGTGATCAGTGCATGATCAGTCACGTGATCATGCATGATCAGCCACGTGATCAGTGCATGATCAGCCACGTGATCAGTGCATGATCAGTCACGTGATCAGTGCATGATCAGTCACGTGACAGTACATGGTGCTACGTGATCATTGCATGATCAGCCACGTGATCAGTGCATGATAGCCACGTGATCAGTGCATGATCAGTCACGTGATCAGTGCATGATCAGTCACGTGATCAGTGCATGATCATTGACGTGATCAGTGCATGATCAGTCACGTGACCAGTGCATGGTAGCTACGTGATCATTGCATGACAGCCACGTGATCAGTGCATGATAGCCACGTGATGTGTGCATGAGTCACGTGATCAGTGCATGATCAGCCACGTGATCAGTGCATGATAGCCACGTGATCAGTGCATGATAGTCACGTGATCAGTGTGTGATCAGCCACGTGATCAGTGCATGATCAGCCACGTGATCAGTGCATGATAGCCACGTGATCAGTGCATGATCAGTTACGTGATCAGTGCATGATCAGCCACGTGATCAGTGCATGGTCAGACACGTGATCAGTGCATGATCAGCCACGTGATCAGTGCATGATAGCCACGTGATCAGTGCATGATCAGTCACGTGATCAGTGCATGATCAGCCACGTGATCAGTGCATGATCAATTACGTGATCAGTGCATGATCAGTCACGTGACCAGTACATGGTAGCTACGTGATCATTGCATGATCAGCCACGTGAGCAGTGCATGATAGCCACGTGATGTGTGCATGAGTTACGTGAGCAGAGTATGATCAGCCACGTGATCAGTGCATGAGTGCCACGTGATCAGTGCATGATATGTCACGTGACAGGTGTGTGATCAGCCACGTGAACAGTGCATGTTCAGCCACGTGATCAGTGCATGATAGCCACGTGATCAGTGCATGATCAGTTACGTGAGCAGTGTATGATCAGCCACGTGATCAGTGCATGGTCAGACACGTGAACAGTGTATGATCAGCCACGTGATCAGTGCATGATATCCAAGTGATCAGTGCATGATCATCACGTGATCAGTGTATGATCAGCCACGTGAACAGTGCATGCTCAGTCACGTGATCTGGGCCTGCTGAGCTGCGTGATTACTGTCTGCTCATCTGCTTGACAATTGCCAGCTGAGCTGCACGATTCCTGCCTGTCATCTGCTTGACAATTGCCAGCTGTGCTGCGTAATTCCTGCCTGCTCAGCTGCTTGATTATTGCCAGCTGAGCAGCATGATTCCTCACACCTGAGTTCCATGATTATTGCCTGCTGACTGTTTGATTCGTGCCTACTCAGCTCTTTGTTTATTGCCTCCAGAGGCACATGATCAGTGTATGATAGCAAACATGATCAGCGCATGATCAGTCACATGATCAGCGCCATTAAGTCACGTGATCACTACATGATAGTCATGTGATCAGTCCATGCTCAGTCACGGTATCAGTGCATGATCAGCCACGTGATCAGTGCATGATCTGTCACATGATTAGTGTATGATCATCCACGTGATCAGTGCATGGGCAGTCATGTGATCAGTGCATGATATAGACGTGATCAGTGCATGATCAGTCACGTGATCAGTGCATGATAGCCACGTGATCAGTGCATGATCAGCCACGTGATCAGTGCATGATAGCCACGTGATCAGTGCATGATCAGTCACGTGATCAGTGCATGATCAGTCATGTGACCAGTACATGGTAGCTGCGTGATCATGCATGATCAGCCACGTGATCAGTGCATGATAGCCACGTGATCAGTGCATGATCAGCCACGTGATCAGTGCATGATCAGTCACGTGATCAGTGCATGATCAGTCACGTGATCAGTGCATGGTAGCTACGTGATCAGTGCATGATCAGCCACGTGATCAGTGCATGATAGCCACGTGATCAGTGCATGATCAGTACGTGATCAGTGCATGATCAGTCACGTGATCAGTGCATGATCAGCCACGTGATCAGTGCATGATAGCCACGTGATCAGTGCATGATCAGCCACGTGATCAGTGCATGATCAGTCACGTGATCATGTGTGATCAGCCACGTGATCAGTGCATGATCAGCCACGTGATCAGTGCATGATCAGCCACGTGATCAGTGCATGATCAGTCACGTGATCAGTGCATGGATGCCACGTGATCAGTGCATGATCAGCCACGTGATCAGTGCATGATAGCCACGTGATCAGTGCATGATCAGTTACGTGAGCAGTGTATGATCAGCCACGTGATCAGTGCATGGTCAGACACGTGAACAGTGTATGATCAGCCACGTGATCAGTGCATGATATCCAAGTGATCAGTGCATGATCATCACGTGATCAGTGTATGATCAGCCACGTGAACAGTGCATGCTCAGTCACGTGATCTGGGCCTGCTGAGCTGCGTGATTACTGTCTGCTCATCTGCTTGACAATTGCCAGCTGAGCTGCACGATTCCTGCCTGTCATCTGCTTGACAATTGCCAGCTGTGCTGCGTAATTCCTGCCTGCTCAGCTGCTTGATTATTGCCAGCTGAGCAGCATGATTCCTCACACCTGAGTTCCATGATTATTGCCTGCTGACTGTTTGATTCGTGCCTACTCAGCTCTTTGTTTATTGCCTCCAGAGGCACATGATCAGTGTATGATAGCAAACATGATCAGCGCATGATCAGTCACATGATCAGCGCCATTAAGTCACGTGATCACTACATGATAGTCATGTGATCAGTCCATGCTCAGTCACGGTATCAGTGCATGATCAGCCACGTGATCAGTGCATGATCTGTCACATGATTAGTGTATGATCATCCACGTGATCAGTGCATGGGCAGTCATGTGATCAGTGCATGATATAGACGTGATCAGTGCATGATCAGTCTCGTGATCAGTGCATGATAGCCACGTGATCAGTGCATGATCAGTCACCTGATGGGTGTATGATCATTCACGTGACCTGTACATGGTAGCTACATGATCATTGCATGATCAGCCACGTGAGTAGTGCATGATAGCCACGTGATCACTGCATGATCAGTCACGTGATCAGTGCATGATCAGTCATGTGACCAGTACATGGTAGCTGCGTGATCATGCATGATCAGCCACGTGAGCAGTGCATGATAGCCACGTGATCAGTGCATGATCAGACACGTGATCAGTGCATGATCAGTCACGTGATCAGTGCATGATCAGCCACGTGATCAGTGCATGATCAGTCACGTGATCAGTGTATGATCAGCCACGTGATCAGTGCATGATAGCCACGTGATCAGTGCATGATCAGTCACGTGATCAGTGCATGATCAGTCACGTGATCAGTGCATGATCAGCCACGTGATCAGTGCATGATCAGCCACGTGATCAGTGCATGATCAATTACGTGATCAGTGCATGATCAGTCACGTGATCAGTACATGGTAGCTACGTGATCAGTGCATGATCAGCCACGTGATCAGTGCATGATAGCCACGTGATCAGTGCATGATAGCCACGTGATCAGTGCATGATCAGTCATGTGATAGTGTGTGATCAGCCACGTGATCAGTGCATGATAGCCACGTGATCAGTGCATGATCAGCCACGTGATCAGTGCATGATAGCCACGTGATCAGTGCATGATCAGTCACGTGATCATGTGTGATCAGCCACGTGATCAGTGCATGATCAGCCACGTGATCAGTGCATGATCAGTCACGTGATCAGTGCATGATCAGCCACGTGATCAGTGCATGATCAGTCACGTGATCAGTGCATGATATAGACGTGATCAGTGCATGATCAGTCACGTGATCAGTGCATGATAGCCACGTGATCAGTGCATGATCAGTCACGTGATCAGTGCATGATCAGTCACGTGACCAGTGCATGGTAGTCACGTGATCATTGCATGATCAGCCACGTGATCAGTGCATGATAGCCACGTGATCAGTGCATGATCAGTCACGTGATCAGTGCATGATCAGTCATGTGATCAGTGCATGGTAGCTGCGTGATCATGCATGATCAGCCACGTGATCAGTGCATGATAGCCACGTGATCAGTGCATGATCAGTCACGTGATCAGTGCATGATCAGTCACGTGATCAGTGCATGATCAGCCACGTGATCAGTGCATGATCAGCACGTGATCAGTGCATGATAGCCACGTGATCAGTGCATGATCAGTCACGTGATCAGTGCATGATCAGTCACGTGATCAGTGCATGGTAGCTGCGTGATCAGTGCATGATCAGCCACGTGATCAGTGCATGATAGCCACGTGATCAGTGCATGATCAGCCACGTGATCAGTGCATGATCAGTCACGTGATCAGTGCATGATCAGTCACGTGATCAGTGCATGGTAGCCACGTGATCATGCATGATCAGCCACGTGATCAGTGCATGATAGCCACGTGATCAGTGCATGATCAGACGTGATCAGTGCATGATCAGTCACGTGATCAGTGCATGATCAGCCACGTGATCAGTGCATGATCAGCCACGTGATCAGTGCATGATCAGCCACGTGATCAGTGCATGATCAGCCACGTGATCAGTGCATGATCAGTCACGTGATCAGTGCATGATCAGTCACGTGATCAGTGTGATCAGCCACGTGACAGTGCATGCTCAGTCACGTGATCAGGGCCTGCTGAGCTGCGTGATTACTGTCTGCTCATCTGCTTGACAATTGCCAGCTGAGCTGCACGATTCCTGCCTGTCATCTGCTTGACAATTGCCACCTGTGCTGCGTAATTCCTGCCTGCTCATCTACTTGATTATTGCCAGCTGAGCAGCATGATTTCTCAGAGGTGAGTTCCATGATTATAGCCTGCTGACTGATTCGTGCATACTCAGCTCTATGTTCATTGCCTCCAGAGGCACATGATCAGTGTATGATACCAAACATGATCAGCGCATGATCAGTCACATGATCAGTGCATGATAAGCCACGTGATCAGTGCATGATCAGTCACGTGATCAGTGCATGATCAGTCACGTGACAGTGCATGGTAGCCACGTGATCAGTGCATGATCAGCCACGTGATCAGTGCATGATAGCCACGTGATCAGTGCATGATCAGTCACGTGATCAGTGCATGATCAGTCACGTGATCAGTGCATGATCAGTCACGTGATCAGTGCATGATCAGCCACGTGATCAGTGCATGATCAGTCACGTGATCAGTGCATGGCAGTCACGTGATCAGTGCATGATCAGCCACGTGATCAGTGCATGATAGCCACGTGATCAGTGCATGATAGCCACGTGATCAGTGCATGATCAGTCACGTGATCAGTGCATGATCAGCCACGTGATCAGTGCATGTCAGCCACGTGATCAGTGCATGATAGCCACGTGATCAGTGCATGATCAGTCACGTGATCAGTGCATGATCAGTCACGTGATCAGTGTGATCAGCCACGTGATCAGTGCATGATCAGCCACGTGATCAGTGCATGATCAATTACGTGATCAGTGCATGATCAGTCACGTGATCAGTGCATGATAGCTACGTGATCAGTGCATGATCAGCCACGTGATCAGTGCATGATAGCCACGTGATCAGTGCATGATCAGCCACGTGATCAGTGCATGATCAGCCACGTGATCAGTGCATGATCAGTCACGTGATCATGCATGATCAGCCACGTGATCAGTGCATGATCAGCCACGTGATCAGTGCATGATCAGCCACGTGATCAGTGCATGATCAGTCACGTGATCAGTGCATGATCAGTCACGTGATCAGTGCATGATCAGCCACGTGATCAGTGCATGATCAGCCACGTGATCAGTGCATGATAGCCACGTGATCAGTGCATGATCAGTCACGTGATCAGTGCATGATCAGTCACGTGATCAGTGCATGATCAGTCACGTGATCAGTGCATGATAGCCACGTGATCAGTGCATGATCAGCCACGTGATCAGTGCATGATAGCCACGTGATCAGTGCATGAGTCACGTGATCAGTGCATGATCAGCCACGTGATCAGTGCATGAGTGCCACGTGATCAGTGCATGATAGTCACGTGATCAGTGTGTGATCAGCCACGTGATCAGTGCATGATCAGCCACGTGATCAGTGCATGATCAGTCACGTGATCAGTGCATGATCAGCCACGTGATCAGTGCATGATAGCCACGTGATCAGTGCATGATCAGTCACGTGATCAGTGCATGATCAGTCACGTGATCAGTGCATGATCATTACGTGATCAGTGCATGATCAGTCACGTGACCAGTACATGGTAGCTACGTGATCATTGCATGATCAGCCACGTGAGCAGTGCATGATAGCCACGTGATGTGTGCATGAGTTACGTGAGCAGAGTATGATCAGCCACGTGATCAGTGCATGAGTGCCACGTGATCAGTGCATGATATGTCACGTGACAGGTGTGTGATCAGCCACGTGAACAGTGCATGTTCAGCCACGTGATCAGTGCATGATAGCCACGTGATCAGTGCATGATCAGTTACGTGAGCAGTGTATGATCAGCCACGTGATCAGTGCATGGTCAGACACGTGAACAGTGTATGATCAGCCACGTGATCAGTGCATGATATCCAAGTGATCAGTGCATGATCATCACGTGATCAGTGTATGATCAGCCACGTGAACAGTGCATGCTCAGTCACGTGATCTGGGCCTGCTGAGCTGCGTGATTACTGTCTGCTCATCTGCTTGACAATTGCCAGCTGAGCTGCACGATTCCTGCCTGTCATCTGCTTGACAATTGCCAGCTGTGCTGCGTAATTCCTGCCTGCTCAGCTGCTTGATTATTGCCAGCTGAGCAGCATGATTCCTCACACCTGAGTTCCATGATTATTGCCTGCTGACTGTTTGATTCGTGCCTACTCAGCTCTTTGTTTATTGCCTCCAGAGGCACATGATCAGTGTATGATAGCAAACATGATCAGCGCATGATCAGTCACATGATCAGCGCCATTAAGTCACGTGATCACTACATGATAGTCATGTGATCAGTCCATGCTCAGTCACGGTATCAGTGCATGATCAGCCACGTGATCAGTGCATGATCTGTCACATGATTAGTGTATGATCATCCACGTGATCAGTGCATGGGCAGTCATGTGATCAGTGCATGATATAGACGTGATCAGTGCATGATCAGTCTCGTGATCAGTGCATGATAGCCACGTGATCAGTGCATGATCAGTCACCTGATGGGTGTATGATCATTCACGTGACCTGTACATGGTAGCTACATGATCATTGCATGATCAGCCACGTGAGTAGTGCATGATAGCCACGTGATCACTGCATGATCAGTCACGTGATCAGTGCATGATCAGTCATGTGACCAGTACATGGTAGCTGCGTGATCATGCATGATCAGCCACGTGATCAGTGCATGATAGCCACGTGATCAGTGCATGATCAGACACGTGATCAGTGCATGATCAGTCACGTGATCAGTGCATGATCAGCCACGTGATCAGTGCATGATCAGGCACGTGATCAGTGCATGATCAGCCACGTGATCAGTGCATGATAGCCACGTGATCAGTGCATGATCAGTCACGTGATCAGTGCATGATCAGTCACGTGATCAGTGCATGATCAGCCACGTGATCAGTGCATGATCAGCCACGTGATCAGTGCATGATCAATTACGTGATCAGTGCATGATCAGTCACGTGATCAGTACATGGTAGCTACGTGATCAGTGCATGATCAGCCACGTGATCAGTGCATGATAGCCACGTGATCAGTGCATGATAGCCACGTGATCAGTGCATGATCAGTCACGTGATAGTGCATGATCAGCCACGTGATCAGTGCATGATAGCCACGTGATCAGTGCATGATCAGCCACGTGATCAGTGCATGATAGCCACGTGATCAGTGCATGATCAGTCACGTGATCATGTGTGATCAGCCACGTGATCAGTGCATGATCAGCCACGTGATCAGTGCATGATCAGTCACGTGATCAGTGCATGATCATCCACGTGATCAGTGCATGATCAGTCACGTGATCAGTGCATGATATAGACGTGATCAGTGCATGATCAGTCACGTGATCAGTGCATGATAGCCACGTGATCAGTGCATGATCAGTCACGTGATCAGTGCATGATCAGTCACGTGATCAGTGCATGGTAGCTACGTGATCATTGCATGATCAGCCACGTGATCAGTGCATGATAGCCACGTGATCAGTGCATGATCAGTCACGTGATCAGTGCATGATCAGTCACGTGATCAGTGCATGATAGCTGCGTGATCATGCATGATCAGCCACGTGATCAGTGCATGATAGCCACGTGATCAGTGCATGATCAGCCACGTGATCAGTGCATGATCAGTCACGTGATCAGTGCATGATCAGCCACGTGATCAGTGCATGATCAGTCACGTGATCAGTGCATGATCAGCCACGTGATCAGTGCATGATAGCCACGTGATCAGTGCATGATCAGTCACGTGATCAGTGCATGATCAGTCACGTGATCAGTGCATGATAGCTGCGTGATCAGTGCATGATCAGCCACGTGATCAGTGCATGATAGCCACGTGATCAGTGCATGATCAGTCACGTGATCAGTGCATGATCAGTCACGTGATCAGTGCATGATCAGTCACGTGATCAGTGCATGATAGCTACGTGATCATGCATGATCAGCCACGTGATCAGTGCATGATAGCCACGTGATCAGTGCATGATCAGTCACGTGATCAGTGCATGATCAGTCACGTGATCAGTGCATGATCAGTCACGTGATCAGTGCATGATCAGTCACGTGATCAGTGCATGGTAGCTACGTGATCATGCATGATCAGCCACGTGATCAGTGCATGATAGCCACGTGATCAGTGCATGATCAGTCACGTGATCAGTGCATGATCAGTCACGTGATCAGTGCATGATCAGTCACGTGATCAGTGCATGATAGCCGTGATCATGCATGATCAGCCACGTGATCAGTGCATGATAGCCACGTGATCAGTGCATGATCAGCCACGTGATCAGTGCATGATCAGTCACGTGATCAGTGCATGATCAGCCACGTGATCAGTGCATGATCAGCCACGTGATCAGTGCATGTCAGCCACGTGATCAGTGCATGATAGCCACGTGATCAGTGCATGATCAGTCACGTGATCAGTGCATGATCAGTCACGTGATCAGTGTATGATCAGCCACGTGAACAGTGCATGCTCAGTCACGTGATCAGGGCCTGCTGAGCTGCGTGATTACTGTCTGCTCATCTGCTTGACAATTGCCAGCTGAGCTGCACGATTCCTGCCTGTCATCTGCTTGACAATTGCCAGCTGTGCTGCGTAATTCCTGCCTGCTCAGCTACTTGATTATTGCCAGCTGAGCAGCATGATTTCTCAGAGGTGAGTTCCATGATTATAGCCTGCTGACTGATTCGTGCCTACTCAGCTCTTTGTTCATTGCCTCCAGAGGCACATGATCAGTGTATGACACCAAACATGATCAGTGCATGATCAGTCACATGATCAGTGCATGATAAGCCACGTGATCAGTGCATGATCAGTCACGTGATCAGTGCATGATCAGTCACGTGATCAGTGCATGGTAGCCACGTGATCAGTGCATGATCAGCCACGTGATCAGTGCATGATAGCCACGTGATCAGTGCATGATCAGTCACGTGATCAGTGCATGATCAGTCACGTGATCAGTGCATGATCAGTCACGTGATCAGTGCATGATCAGTCACGTGATCAGTGCATGATCAGTCACGTGATCAGTGCATGGCAGTCCGTGATCATTGCATGATCAGCCACGTGATCAGTGCATGATAGCCACGTGATCAGTGCATGATAGCCACGTGATCAGTGCATGATCAGTCACGTGATAGTGCATGATCAGCCACGTGATCAGTGCATGATCAGCCACGTGATCAGTGCATGATAGCCACGTGATCAGTGCATGATCAGTCACGTGATCAGTGCATGATCAGTCACGTGATCAGTGTGATCAGCCACGTGATCAGTGCATGATCAGCCACGTGATCAGTGCATGATCAGTCACGTGATCAGTGCATGATCAGTCACGTGATCAGTGCATGATAGCCACGTGATCAGTGCATGATCAGCCACGTGATCAGTGCATGATAGCCACGTGATCAGTGCATGATCAGCCACGTGATCAGTGCATGATCAGCCACGTGATCAGTGCATGATCAGTCACGTGATCATGTGATCAGCCACGTGATCAGTGCATGATCAGCCACGTGATCAGTGCATGATCAGCCACGTGATCAGTGCATGATCAGTCACGTGATCAGTGCATGATCAGTCACGTGATCAGTGCATGCAGCCACGTGATCAGTGCATGATCAGCCACGTGATCAGTGCATGATAGCCACGTGATCAGTGCATGATCAGTCACGTGATCAGTGCATGATCAGCCACGTGATCAGTGCATGATCAGTCACGTGATCAGTGCATGATAGCCACGTGATCAGTGCATGACAGCCACGTGATCAGTGCATGATAGCCACGTGATCAGTGCATGAGTCACGTGATCAGTGCATGATCAGCCACGTGATCAGTGCATGAGAGCCACGTGATCAGTGCATGATAGTCACGTGATCAGTGTGTGATCAGCCACGTGATCAGTGCATGATCAGCCACGTGATCAGTGCATGATCAGCACGTGATCAGTGCATGATCAGCCACGTGATCAGTGCATGATAGCCACGTGATCAGTGCATGATCAGTCACGTGATCAGTGCATGATCAGTCACGTGATCAGTGCATGATCATTTACGTGATCAGTGCATGATCAGTCACGTGACCAGTACATGGTAGCTACGTGATCATTGCATGATCAGCCACGTGAGCAGTGCATGATAGCCACGTGATGTGTGCATGAGTTACGTGAGCAGAGTATGATCAGCCACGTGATCAGTGCATGAGTGCCACGTGATCAGTGCATGATATGTCACGTGACAGGTGTGTGATCAGCCACGTGAACAGTGCATGTTCAGCCACGTGATCAGTGCATGATAGCCACGTGATCAGTGCATGATCAGTTACGTGAGCAGTGTATGATCAGCCACGTGATCAGTGCATGGTCAGACACGTGAACAGTGTATGATCAGCCACGTGATCAGTGCATGATATCCAAGTGATCAGTGCATGATCATCACGTGATCAGTGTATGATCAGCCACGTGAACAGTGCATGCTCAGTCACGTGATCTGGGCCTGCTGAGCTGCGTGATTACTGTCTGCTCATCTGCTTGACAATTGCCAGCTGAGCTGCACGATTCCTGCCTGTCATCTGCTTGACAATTGCCAGCTGTGCTGCGTAATTCCTGCCTGCTCAGCTGCTTGATTATTGCCAGCTGAGCAGCATGATTCCTCACACCTGAGTTCCATGATTATTGCCTGCTGACTGTTTGATTCGTGCCTACTCAGCTCTTTGTTTATTGCCTCCAGAGGCACATGATCAGTGTATGATAGCAAACATGATCAGCGCATGATCAGTCACATGATCAGCGCCATTAAGTCACGTGATCACTACATGATAGTCATGTGATCAGTCCATGCTCAGTCACGGTATCAGTGCATGATCAGCCACGTGATCAGTGCATGATCTGTCACATGATTAGTGTATGATCATCCACGTGATCAGTGCATGGGCAGTCATGTGATCAGTGCATGATATAGACGTGATCAGTGCATGATCAGTCACGTGATCAGTGCATGATAGCCACGTGATCAGTGCATGATCAGCCACGTGATCAGTGCATGATAGCCACGTGATCAGTGCATGATCAGTCACGTGATCAGTGCATGATCAGTCATGTGACCAGTACATGGTAGCTGCGTGATCATGCATGATCAGCCACGTGATCAGTGCATGATAGCCACGTGATCAGTGCATGATCAGCCACGTGATCAGTGCATGATCAGTCACGTGATCAGTGCATGATCAGTCACGTGATCAGTGCATGGTAGCTACGTGATCATGCATGATCAGCCACGTGATCAGTGCATGATAGCCACGTGATCAGTGCATGATCAGTCACGTGATCAGTGCATGATCAGTCACGTGATCAGTGCATGATCAGCCACGTGATCAGTGCATGATCAGCCACGTGATCAGTGCATGATCAGCCACGTGATCAGTGCATGATCAGTCACGTGATCATGTGTGATCAGCCACGTGATCAGTGCATGATCAGCCACGTGATCAGTGCATGATCAGCCACGTGATCAGTGCATGATCAGTCACGTGATCAGTGCATGGATGCCACGTGATCAGTGCATGATCAGCCACGTGATCAGTGCATGATAGCCACGTGATCAGTGCATGATCAGTTACGTGAGCAGTGTATGATCAGCCACGTGATCAGTGCATGGTCAGACACGTGAACAGTGTATGATCAGCCACGTGATCAGTGCATGATATCCAAGTGATCAGTGCATGATCATCACGTGATCAGTGTATGATCAGCCACGTGAACAGTGCATGCTCAGTCACGTGATCTGGGCCTGCTGAGCTGCGTGATTACTGTCTGCTCATCTGCTTGACAATTGCCAGCTGAGCTGCACGATTCCTGCCTGTCATCTGCTTGACAATTGCCAGCTGTGCTGCGTAATTCCTGCCTGCTCAGCTGCTTGATTATTGCCAGCTGAGCAGCATGATTCCTCACACCTGAGTTCCATGATTATTGCCTGCTGACTGTTTGATTCGTGCCTACTCAGCTCTTTGTTTATTGCCTCCAGAGGCACATGATCAGTGTATGATAGCAAACATGATCAGCGCATGATCAGTCACATGATCAGCGCCATTAAGTCACGTGATCACTACATGATAGTCATGTGATCAGTCCATGCTCAGTCACGGTATCAGTGCATGATCAGCCACGTGATCAGTGCATGATCTGTCACATGATTAGTGTATGATCATCCACGTGATCAGTGCATGGGCAGTCATGTGATCAGTGCATGATATAGACGTGATCAGTGCATGATCAGTCTCGTGATCAGTGCATGATAGCCACGTGATCAGTGCATGATCAGTCACCTGATGGGTGTATGATCATTCACGTGACCTGTACATGGTAGCTACGTGATCATTGCATGATCAGCCACGTGAGTAGTGCATGATAGCCACGTGATCACTGCATGATCAGTCACGTGATCAGTGCATGATCAGTCATGTGACCAGTACATGGTAGCTGCGTGATCATGCATGATCAGCCACGTGAGCAGTGCATGATAGCCACGTGATCAGTGCATGATCAGACACGTGATCAGTGCATGATCAGTCACGTGATCAGTGCATGATCAGCCACGTGATCAGTGCATGATCAGGCACGTGATCAGTGCATGATCAGCCACGTGATCAGTGCATGATAGCCACGTGATCAGTGCATGATCAGTCACGTGATCAGTGCATGATCAGTCACGTGATCAGTGCATGATCAGCCACGTGATCAGTGCATGATCAGCCACGTGATCAGTGCATGATCAATTACGTGATCAGTGCATGATCAGTCACGTGATCAGTACATGGTAGCTACGTGATCATTGCATGATCAGCCACGTGATCAGTGCATGATAGCCACGTGATCAGTGCATGATAGCCACGTGATCAGTGCATGATCAGTCATGTGATACGTGTGTGATCAGCCACGTGATCAGTGCATGATAGCCACGTGATCAGTGCATGATCAGCCACGTGATCAGTGCATGATAGCCACGTGATCAGTGCATGATCAGTCACGTGATCATGTGTGATCAGCCACGTGATCAGTGCATGATCAGCCACGTGATCAGTGCATGATCAGTCACGTGATCAGTGCATGATCAGCCACGTGATCAGTGCATGATCAGTCACGTGATCAGTGCATGATAGCCACGTGATCAGTGCATGATCAGTCACGTGATCAGTGCATGATAGCCACGTGATCAGTGCATGATCAGTCACGTGATCAGTGCATGATCAGTCACGTGATCAGTGCATGATAGTCACGTGATCAGTGCATGATCAGCCACGTGATCAGTGCATGATAGCCACGTGATCAGTGCATGATCAGTCACGTGATCAGTGCATGATCAGTCACGTGATCAGTGCATGGTAGCTGCGTGATCATGCATGATCAGCCACGTGATCAGTGCATGATAGCCACGTGATCAGTGCATGATCAGCCACGTGATCAGTGCATGATCAGTCACGTGATCAGTGCATGATCAGCCACGTGATCAGTGCATGATCAGCCACGTGATCAGTGCATGATCAGCCACGTGATCAGTGCATGATAGCCACGTGATCAGTGCATGATCAGTCACGTGATCAGTGCATGATCAGTCACGTGATCAGTGCATGATAGCCACGTGATCAGTGCATGATCAGCCACGTGATCAGTGCATGATAGCCACGTGATCAGTGCATGATCAGCCACGTGATCAGTGCATGATCAGTCACGTGATCAGTGCATGATCAGTCACGTGATCAGTGCATGATAGCTACGTGATCATGCATGATCAGCCACGTGATCAGTGCATGATAGCCACGTGATCAGTGCATGATCAGTCACGTGATCAGTGCATGATCAGTCACGTGATCAGTGCATGATCAGTCACGTGATCAGTGCATGATCAGTCACGTGATCAGTGCATGGTAGCTGCGTGATCATGCATGATCAGCCACGTGATCAGTGCATGATAGCCACGTGATCAGTGCATGATCAGTCACGTGATCAGTGCATGATCAGTCACGTGATCAGTGCATGATCAGTCACGTGATCAGTGCATGATAGCACGTGATCATGCATGATCAGCCACGTGATCAGTGCATGATAGCCACGTGATCAGTGCATGATCAGCCACGTGATCAGTGCATGATCAGTCACGTGATCAGTGCATGATCAGCCACGTGATCAGTGCATGATCAGCCACGTGATCAGTGCATGATCAGCCACGTGATCAGTGCATGATAGCCACGTGATCAGTGCATGATCAGTCACGTGATCAGTGCATGATCAGTCACGTGATCAGTGTATGATCAGCCACGTGACAGTGCATGCTCAGTCACGTGATCAGGGCCTGCTGAGCTGCGTGATTACTGTCTGCTCATCTGCTTGACAATTGCCAGCTGAGCTGCACGATTCCTGCCTGTCATCTGCTTGACAATTGCCACCTGTGCTGCGTAATTCCTGCCTGCTCATCTACTTGATTATTGCCAGCTGAGCAGCATGATTTCTCAGAGGTGAGTTCCATGATTATAGCCTGCTGACTGATTCCTGCCTACTCAGCTCTTTGTTCATTGCCTCCAGAGGCACATGATCAGTGTATGACACCAAACATGATCAGCGCATGATCAGTCACATGATCAGTGCATGATAAGCCACGTGATCAGTGCATGATCAGTTATGTGATCAGTGCATGATCAGTCACGTGACAGTGCATGGTAGCTGCGTGATCAGTGCATGATCAGCCACGTGATCAGTGCATGATAGCCACGTGATCAGTGCATGATCAGTCACGTGATCAGTGCATGATCAGTCACGTGATCAGTGCATGATCAGTCACGTGATCAGTGCATGATCAATCACGTGATCAGTGCATGATCAGTCACGTGATCAGTGCATGGCAGCCCGTGATCATTGCATGATCAGCCACGTGATCAGTGCATGATAGCCACGTGATCAGTGCATGATAGCCACGTGATCAGTGCATGATCAGTCACGTGATAGTGTGTGATCAGCCACGTGATCAGTGCATGTTAGCCACGTGATCAGTGCATGATAGCCACGTGATCAGTGCATGATCAGTCACGTGATCAGTGCATGATCAGTCACGTGATCAGTGTGATCAGCCACGTGATCAGTGCATGATCAGCCACGTGATCAGTGCATGATCAATCACGTGATCAGTGCATGATCAGTCACGTGATCAGTGCATGATAGCTACGTGATCAGTGCATGATCAGCCACGTGATCAGTGCATGATAGCCACGTGATCAGTGCATGATCAGCCACGTGATCAGTGCATGATCAGCCACGTGATCAGTGCATGATCAGTCACGTGATCATGTGTGATCAGCCACGTGATCAGTGCATGATCAGCCACGTGATCAGTGCATGATCAATCACGTGATCAGTGCATGATCAGTCACGTGACAGTACATGGTAGCTACGTGATCATTGCATGATCAGCCACGTGATCAGTGCATGATAGCCACGTGATCAGTGCATGATCAGTCACGTGATCAGTGCATGATCAGTCACGTGATCAGTGCATGATCATTGACGTGATCAGTGCATGATCAGTCACGTGATCAGTGCATGATAGCCACGTGATCAGTGCATGACAGCCACGTGATCAGTGCATGATAGCCACGTGATCAGTGCATGAGTTACGTGATCAGTGCATGATCAGCCACGTGATCAGTGCATGAGTGCCACGTGATCAGTGCATGATAGTCACGTGACAGTGTGTGATCAGCCACGTGATCAGTGCATGATCAGCCACGTGATCAGTGCATGATAGCCACGTGATCAGTGCATGATCAGTTACGTGATCAGTGCATGATCAGCCACGTGATCAGTGCATGATAGCCACGTGATCAGTGCATGATCAGTCACGTGATCAGTGCATGATCAGTCACGTGATCAGTGCATGATCAATTACGTGATCAGTGCATGATCAGTCACGTGACCAGTACATGGTAGCTACGTGATCATTGCATGATCAGCCACGTGAGCAGTGCATGATAGCCACGTGATGTGTGCATGAGTTACGTGAGCAGAGTATGATCAGCCACGTGATCAGTGCATGAGTGCCACGTGATCAGTGCATGATATGTCACGTGACAGGTGTGTGATCAGCCACGTGAACAGTGCATGTTCAGCCACGTGATCAGTGCATGATAGCCACGTGATCAGTGCATGATCAGTTACGTGAGCAGTGTATGATCAGCCACGTGATCAGTGCATGGTCAGACACGTGAACAGTGTATGATCAGCCACGTGATCAGTGCATGATATCCAAGTGATCAGTGCATGATCATCACGTGATCAGTGTATGATCAGCCACGTGAACAGTGCATGCTCAGTCACGTGATCTGGGCCTGCTGAGCTGCGTGATTACTGTCTGCTCATCTGCTTGACAATTGCCAGCTGAGCTGCACGATTCCTGCCTGTCATCTGCTTGACAATTGCCAGCTGTGCTGCGTAATTCCTGCCTGCTCAGCTGCTTGATTATTGCCAGCTGAGCAGCATGATTCCTCACACCTGAGTTCCATGATTATTGCCTGCTGACTGTTTGATTCGTGCCTACTCAGCTCTTTGTTTATTGCCTCCAGAGGCACATGATCAGTGTATGATAGCAAACATGATCAGCGCATGATCAGTCACATGATCAGCGCCATTAAGTCACGTGATCACTACATGATAGTCATGTGATCAGTCCATGCTCAGTCACGGTATCAGTGCATGATCAGCCACGTGATCAGTGCATGATCTGTCACATGATTAGTGTATGATCATCCACGTGATCAGTGCATGGGCAGTCATGTGATCAGTGCATGATATAGACGTGATCAGTGCATGATCAGTCACGTGATCAGTGCATGATAGCCACGTGATCAGTGCATGATCAGCCACGTGATCAGTGCATGATAGCCACGTGATCAGTGCATGATCAGTCACGTGATCAGTGCATGATCAGTCATGTGACCAGTACATGGTAGCTGCGTGATCATGCATGATCAGCCACGTGATCAGTGCATGATAGCCACGTGATCAGTGCATGATCAGTCACGTGATCAGTGCATGATCAGTCACGTGATCAGTGCATGATCAGTCACGTGATCAGTGCATGGTAGCTGCGTGATCATGCATGATCAGCCACGTGATCAGTGCATGATAGCCACGTGATCAGTGCATGATCAGTCACGTGATCAGTGCATGATCAGTCACGTGATCAGTGCATGATCAGCCACGTGATCAGTGCATGATAGCCACGTGATCAGTGCATGATCAGCCACGTGATCAGTGCATGATCAGTCACGTGATCATGTGTGATCAGCCACGTGATCAGTGCATGATCAGCCACGTGATCAGTGCATGATCAGCCACGTGATCAGTGCATGATCAGTCACGTGATCAGTGCATGGATGCCACGTGATCAGTGCATGATCAGCCACGTGATCAGTGCATGATAGCCACGTGATCAGTGCATGATCAGTTACGTGAGCAGTGTATGATCAGCCACGTGATCAGTGCATGGTCAGACACGTGAACAGTGTATGATCAGCCACGTGATCAGTGCATGATATCCAAGTGATCAGTGCATGATCATCACGTGATCAGTGTATGATCAGCCACGTGAACAGTGCATGCTCAGTCACGTGATCTGGGCCTGCTGAGCTGCGTGATTACTGTCTGCTCATCTGCTTGACAATTGCCAGCTGAGCTGCACGATTCCTGCCTGTCATCTGCTTGACAATTGCCAGCTGTGCTGCGTAATTCCTGCCTGCTCAGCTGCTTGATTATTGCCAGCTGAGCAGCATGATTCCTCACACCTGAGTTCCATGATTATTGCCTGCTGACTGTTTGATTCGTGCCTACTCAGCTCTTTGTTTATTGCCTCCAGAGGCACATGATCAGTGTATGATAGCAAACATGATCAGCGCATGATCAGTCACATGATCAGCGCCATTAAGTCACGTGATCACTACATGATAGTCATGTGATCAGTCCATGCTCAGTCACGGTATCAGTGCATGATCAGCCACGTGATCAGTGCATGATCTGTCACATGATTAGTGTATGATCATCCACGTGATCAGTGCATGGGCAGTCATGTGATCAGTGCATGATATAGACGTGATCAGTGCATGATCAGTCTCGTGATCAGTGCATGATAGCCACGTGATCAGTGCATGATCAGTCACCTGATGGGTGTATGATCATTCACGTGACCTGTACATGGTAGCTACGTGATCATTGCATGATCAGCCACGTGATCAGTGCATGATAGCCACGTGATCAGTGCATGATCAGTCACGTGATCAGTGCATGATCAGTCACGTGATCAGTGCATGATCAGCCACGTGATCAGTGCATGATCAGCCACGTGATCAGTGCATGATCAGCCACGTGATCAGTGCATGATAGCCACGTGATCAGTGCATGATCAGTCACGTGATCAGTGCATGATCAGTCACGTGATCAGTGCATGATCAGCCACGTGATCAGTGCATGATCAGCCACGTGATCAGTGCATGATCAATTACGTGATCAGTGCATGATCAGTCACGTGATCAGTACATGGTAGCTACGTGATCATTGCATGATCAGCCACGTGATCAGTGCATGATAGCCACGTGATCAGTGCATGATCAGCCACGTGATCAGTGCATGATCAGTCATGTGATAGTGCATGATCAGCCACGTGATCAGTGCATGATAGCCACGTGATCAGTGCATGACAGCCACGTGATCAGTGCATGATAGCCACGTGATCAGTGCATGATCAGTCACGTGATCATGTGTGATCAGCCACGTGATCAGTGCATGATCAGCCACGTGATCAGTGCATGATCAGTCACGTGATCAGTGCATGATCAGCCACGTGATCAGTGCATGATCAGTCACGTGATCAGTGCATGATATAGACGTGATCAGTGCATGATCAGTCACGTGATCAGTGCATGATAGCCACGTGATCAGTGCATGATCAGTCACGTGATCAGTGCATGATCAGTCACGTGACCAGTACATGGTAGCTACGTGATCAGTGCATGATCAGCCACGTGATCAGTGCATGATAGCCACGTGATCAGTGCATGATCAGTCACGTGATCAGTGCATGATCAGTCACGTGACCAGTGCATGGTAGCTGCGTGATCATGCATGATCAGCCACGTGATCAGTGCATGATAGCCACGTGATCAGTGCATGATCAGCCACTGATCAGTGCATGATCAGTCACGTGATCAGTGCATGATCAGCCACGTGATCAGTGCATGATCAGTCACGTGATCAGTGCATGATCAGCCACGTGATCAGTGCATGATAGCCACGTGATCAGTGCATGATCAGTCACGTGATCAGTGCATGATCAGTCACGTGATCAGTGCATGATAGCTGCGTGATCAGTGCATGATCAGCCACGTGATCAGTGCATGATAGCCACGTGATCAGTGCATGATCAGCCACGTGATCAGTGCATGATCAGTCACGTGATCAGTGCATGATCAGTCACGTGATCAGTGCATGGTAGCTGCGTGATCATGCATGATCAGCCACGTGATCAGTGCATGATAGCCACGTGATCAGTGCATGATCAGTCACGTGATCAGTGCATGATCAGTCACGTGATCAGTGCATGATCAGTCACGTGATCAGTGCATGATCAGTCACGTGATCAGTGCATGTAGCTGCGTGATCATGCATGATCAGCCACGTGATCAGTGCATGATAGCCACGTGATCAGTGCATGATCAGCCACGTGATCAGTGCATGATCAGTCACGTGATCAGTGCATGATCAGTCACGTGATCAGTGCATGGTAGCTACGTGATCATGCATGATCAGCCACGTGATCAGTGCATGATAGCCACGTGATCAGTGCATGATCAGTCACGTGATCAGTGCATGATCAGTCACGTGATCAGTGCATGATCAGCCACGTGATCAGTGCATGATCAGTCACGTGATCAGTGCATGATCAGCCACGTGATCAGTGCATGATCAGCCACGTGATCAGTGCATGATCAGCCACGTGATCAGTGCATGATCAGTTACGTGATCAGTGCATGATCAGTCACGTGATCAGTGCATGGTAGCTACGTGATCAGTGCATGATCAGCCACGTGATCAGTGCATGATAGCCACGTGATCAGTGCATGATAGCCACGTGATCAGTGCATGATCAGTCACGTGATAGTGTGTGATCAGCCACGTGATCAGTGCATGATAGCCACGTGATCAGTGCATGATCAGCCACGTGATCAGTGCATGATAGCCACGTGATCAGTGCATGATCAGTCACGTGATCAGTGTGATCAGCCACGTGATCAGTGCATGATCAGCCACGTGATCAGTGCATGATCTGTCACGTGATCAGTGCATGATCATCCACGTGATCAGTGCATGATCAGTCATGTGATCAGTGCATGATATAGACGTGATCAGTGCATGATCAGTCACGTGATCAGTGCATGATAGCCACGTGATCAGTGCATGATCAGTCACGTGATCAGTGCATGATCAGTCACGTGACCAGTACATGGTAGCTACGTGATCATTGCATGATCAGCCACGTGATCAGTGCATGATAGCCACGTGATCAGTGCATGATCAGTCACGTGATCAGTGCATGATCAGTCACGTGATCAGTACATGGTAGCTGCGTGATCATGCATGATCAGCCACGTGATCAGTGCATGATAGCCACGTGATCAGTGCATGATCAGTCACGTGATCAGTGCATGATCAGTCACGTGATCAGTGCATGATCAGCCACGTGATCAGTGCATGATCAGGCACGTGATCAGTGCATGATCAGCCACGTGATCAGTGCATGATAGCCACGTGATCAGTGCATGATCAGTCACGTGATCAGTGCATGATCAGTCACGTGATCAGTACATGGTAGCTGCGTGATCAGTGCATGATCAGCCACGTGATCAGTGCATGATAGCCACGTGATCAGTGCATGATCAGCCACGTGATCAGTGCATGATCAGTCACGTGATCAGTGCATGATCAGTCACGTGATCAGTGCATGGTAGCTACGTGATCATGCATGATCAGCCACGTGATCAGTGCATGATAGCCACGTGATCAGTGCATGATCAGTCACGTGATCAGTGCATGATCAGTCACGTGATCAGTGCATGATCAGTCACGTGATCAGTGCATGATCAGTCACGTGATCAGTGCATGGTAGCTACGTGATCATGCATGATCAGCCACGTGATCAGTGCATGATAGCCACGTGATCAGTGCATGATCAGTCACGTGATCAGTGCATGATCAGTCACGTGATCAGTGCATGATCAGTCACGTGATCAGTGCATGATAGCTGCGTGATCATGCATGATCAGCCACGTGATCAGTGCATGATAGCCACGTGATCAGTGCATGATCAGCCACGTGATCAGTGCATGATCAGTCACGTGATCAGTGCATGATCAGCCACGTGATCAGTGCATGATCAGCCACGTGATCAGTGCATGATCAGCCACGTGATCAGTGCATGATCAGCCACGTGATCAGTGCATGATCAGTCACGTGATCAGTGCATGATCAGTCACGTGATCAGTGTATGATCAGCCACGTGAACAGTGCATGCTCAGTCACGTGATCAGGGCCTGCTGAGCTGCGTGATTACTGTCTGCTCATCTGCTTGACAATTGCCAGCTGAGCTGCACGATTCCTGCCTGTCATCTGCTTGACAATTGCCAGCTGTGCTGCGTAATTCCTGCCTGCTCAGCTGCTTGATTATTGCCAGCTGAGCAGCATGATTCCTCACAGCTGAGTTCCATGATTATTGCCTGCTGACTGATTCGTGCCTACTCAGCTCTTTGTTCATTGCCTCCAGAGGCACATGATCAGTGTATGATAGCAAACATGATCAGTGCATGATCAGTCACATGATCAGTGCATGATAAGCCACGTGATCAGTGCATGATCAGTCATGTGATCAGTGCATGATCAGTCACGTGATCAGTGCATGATAGCCACGTGATCAGTGCATGATCAGCCACGTGATCAGTGCATGATAGCCACGTGATCAGTGCATGATCAGTCACGTGATCAGTGCATGATCAGTCACGTGATCAGTGCATGATCAGTCACGTGATCAGTGCATGATCAGTCACGTGATCAGTGCATGATCAGTCACGTGACCAGTGCATGGTAGCTACGTGATCATTGCATGATCAGCCACGTGATCAGTGCATGATAGCCACGTGATCAGTGCATGATCAGCCACGTGATCAGTGCATGATCAGTCACGTGATACGTGTGTGATCAGCCACGTGATCAGTGCATGATAGCCACGTGATCAGTGCATGATAGCCACGTGATCAGTGCATGAGTCACGTGATCAGTGCATGATCAGCCACGTGATCAGTGCATGATGCCACGTGATCAGTGCATGATAGTCACGTGATCAGTGCATGATCAGCCACGTGATCAGTGCATGATCAGCCACGTGATCAGTGCATGATCAGTCACGTGATCAGTGCATGATCAGCCACGTGATCAGTGCATGATAGCCACGTGATCAGTGCATGATCAGTCACGTGATCAGTGCATGATCAGCCACGTGATCAGTGCATGATCAGTTACGTGATCAGTGCATGATCAGTCACGTGACCAGTACATGGTTGCTACGTGATCATTGCATGATCAGCCACGTGAGCAGTGCATGAAAGCCACGTGATGTGTGCATGAGTTACGTGAGCAGAGTATGATCAGCCACGTGATCAGTGCATGAGTGCCACGTGATCAGTGCATGATATGTCACGTGACAGGTGTGTGATCAGCCACGTGAACAGTGCATGTTCAGCCACGTGATCAGTGCATGATAGCCACGTGATCAGTGCATGATCAGTTACGTGAGCAGTGTATGATCAGCCACGTGATCAGTGCATGGTCAGACACGTGAACAGTGTATGATCAGCCACGTGATCAGTGCATGATATCCAAGTGATCAGTGCATGATCATCACGTGATCAGTGTATGATCAGCCACGTGAACAGTGCATGCTCAGTCACGTGATCTGGGCCTGCTGAGCTGCGTGATTACTGTCTGCTCATCTGCTTGACAATTGCCAGCTGAGCTGCACGATTCCTGCCTGTCATCTGCTTGACAATTGCCAGCTGTGCTGCGTAATTCCTGCCTGCTCAGCTGCTTGATTATTGCCAGCTGAGCAGCATGATTCCTCACACCTGAGTTCCATGATTATTGCCTGCTGACTGTTTGATTCGTGCCTACTCAGCTCTTTGTTTATTGCCTCCAGAGGCACATGATCAGTGTATGATAGCAAACATGATCAGCGCATGATCAGTCACATGATCAGCGCCATTAAGTCACGTGATCACTACATGATAGTCATGTGATCAGTCCATGCTCAGTCACGGTATCAGTGCATGATCAGCCACGTGATCAGTGCATGATCTGTCACATGATTAGTGTATGATCATCCACGTGATCAGTGCATGGGCAGTCATGTGATCAGTGCATGATATAGAGGTGATCAGTGCATGATCAGTCTCGTGAGTAGTGCATGGTTGCTACGTGATCAGTGCATGATCAGCCACGTGAGTAGTGCATGATAGCCACGTGATCAGTGCATGATCAGTCACGTGATCAGTGCATGATCAGTCATGTGACCAGTACATGGTAGCTGCGTGATCATGCATGATCAGCCACGTGATCAGTGCATGATAGCCACGTGATCAGTGCATGATCAGCCACGTGATCAGTGCATGATCAGTCACGTGATCAGTGCATGATCAGTCACGTGATCAGTGCATGATAGCTGCGTGATCATGCATGATCAGCCACGTGATCAGTGCATGATAGCCACGTGATCAGTGCATGATCAGCCACGTGATCAGTGCATGATCAGTCACGTGATCAGTGCATGATCAGTCACGTGATCAGTACATGGTAGCTACGTGATCAGTGCATGATCAGCCACGTGATCAGTGCATGATAGCCACGTGATCAGTGCATGATCAGTCACGTGATCAGTGCATGATCAGTCACGTGATCAGTGCATGATCAGTCACGTGATCAGTGCATGATCAGTCACGTGACCAGTACATGGTAGCTGCGTGATCATGCATGATCAGCCACGTGATCAGTGCATGATAGCCACGTGATCAGTGCATGATCAGCCACGTGATCAGTGCATGATCAGTCACGTGATCAGTGCATGATCAGTCACGTGATCAGTGCATGATAGCTGCGTGATCATGCATGATCAGCCACGTGATCAGTGCATGATAGCCACGTGATCAGTGCATGATCAGCCACGTGATCAGTGCATGATCAGTCACGTGATCAGTGCATGATCAGCCACGTGATCAGTGCATGATCAGCCACGTGATCAGTGCATGATCAGCCACGTGATCAGTGCATGATAGCCACGTGATCAGTGCATGATCAGTCACGTGATCAGTGCATGATCAGTCACGTGATCAGTGTATGATCAGCCACGTGAACAGTGCATGCTCAGTCACGTGATCAGGGCCTGCTGAGCTGCGTGATTACTGTCTGCTCATCTGCTTGACAATTGCCAGCTGAGCTGCACGATTCCTGCCTGTCATCTGCTTGACAATTGCCAGCTGTGCTGCGTAATTCCTGCCTGCTCAGCTGCTTGATTATTGCCAGCTGAGCAGCATGATTCCTCACAGCTGAGTTCCATGATTATTGCCTGCTGACTGATTCGTGCCTACTCAGCTCTTTGTTCATTGCCTCCAGAGGCACATGATCAGTGTATGATACCAAACATGATCAGTGCATGATCAGTCACATGATCAGTGCATGATAAGCCACGTGATCAGTGCATGATCAGTCATGTGATCAGTGCATGATCAGTCATGTGACAGTGCATGGTAGCTGCGTGATCAGTGCATGATCAGCCACGTGATCAGTGCATGATAGCCACGTGATCAGTGCATGATCAGTCACGTGATCAGTGCATGATCAGTCACGTGATCAGTGCATGATCAGTCACGTGATCAGTGCATGATCAGTCACGTGATCAGTGCATGATCAGTCACGTGACCAGTGCATGGCAGCTCCGTGATCATTGCATGATCAGCCACGTGATCAGTGCATGATAGCCACGTGATCAGTGCATGATCAGCCACGTGATCAGTGCATGATCAGTCACGTGATACGTGTGTGATCAGCCACGTGATCAGTGCATGATAGCCACGTGATCAGTGCATGATAGCCACGTGATCAGTGCATGAGTCACGTGATCAGTGCATGATCAGCCACGTGATCAGTGCATGATGCCACGTGATCAGTGCATGATAGTCACGTGATCAGTGCATGATCAGCCACGTGATCAGTGCATGATCAGCCACGTGATCAGTGCATGATCAGTTACGTGATCAGTGCATGATCAGCCACGTGATCAGTGCATGATAGCCACGTGATCAGTGCATGATCAGTCACGTGATCAGTGCATGATCAGTCACGTGATCAGTGCATGATCAATTACGTGATCAGTGCATGATCAGTCACGTGACCAGTACATGGTAGCTACGTGATCATTGCATGATCAGCCACGTGAGCAGTGCATGATAGCCACGTGATGTGTGCATGAGTTACGTGAGCAGAGTATGATCAGCCACGTGATCAGTGCATGAGTGCCACGTGATCAGTGCATGATATGTCACGTGACAGGTGTGTGATCAGCCACGTGAACAGTGCATGTTCAGCCACGTGATCAGTGCATGATAGCCACGTGATCAGTGCATGATCAGTTACGTGAGCAGTGTATGATCAGCCACGTGATCAGTGCATGGTCAGACACGTGAACAGTGTATGATCAGCCACGTGATCAGTGCATGATATCCAAGTGATCAGTGCATGATCATCACGTGATCAGTGTATGATCAGCCACGTGAACAGTGCATGCTCAGTCACGTGATCTGGGCCTGCTGAGCTGCGTGATTACTGTCTGCTCATCTGCTTGACAATTGCCAGCTGAGCTGCACGATTCCTGCCTGTCATCTGCTTGACAATTGCCAGCTGTGCTGCGTAATTCCTGCCTGCTCAGCTGCTTGATTATTGCCAGCTGAGCAGCATGATTCCTCACAGCTGAGTTCCATGATTATTGCCTGCTGACTGTTTGATTCGTGCCTACTCAGCTCTTTGTTTATTGCCTCCAGAGGCACATGATCAGTGTATGATAGCAAACATGATCAGCGCATGATCAGTCACATGATCAGCGCCATTAAGTCACGTGATCACTACATGATAGTCATGTGATCAGTCCATGCTCAGTCACGGTATCAGTGCATGATCAGCCACGTGATCAGTGCATGATCTGTCACATGATTAGTGTATGATCATCCACGTGATCAGTGCATGGGCAGTCATGTGATCAGTGCATGATATAGACGTGATCAGTGCATGATCAGTCACGTGATCAGTGCATGATAGCCACGTGATCAGTGCATGATCAGCCACGTGATAGTGCATGATAGCCACGTGATCAGTGCATGATCAGTCACGTGATCAGTGCATGATCAGTCATGTGACCAGTACATGGTAGCTGCGTGATCATGCATGATCAGCCACGTGATCAGTGCATGATAGCCACGTGATCAGTGCATGATCAGTCACGTGATCAGTGCATGATCAGTCACGTGATCAGTGCATGATCAGTCACGTGATCAGTACATGATAGCTGCGTGATCATGCATGATCAGCCACGTGATCAGTGCATGATAGCCACGTGATCAGTGCATGATCAGTCACGTGATCAGTGCATGATCAGTCACGTGATCAGTGCATGATCAGCCACGTGATCAGTGCATGATAGCCACGTGATCAGTGCATGATCAGCCACGTGATCAGTGCATGATCAGTCACGTGATCATGTGTGATCAGCCACGTGATCAGTGCATGATCAGCCACGTGATCAGTGCATGATCAATTACGTGATCAGTGCATGATCAGTCACGTGATCAGTGCATGATGCCACGTGATCAGTGCATGATCAGCCACGTGATCAGTGCATGATAGCCACGTGATCAGTGCATGATCAGTTACGTGAGCAGTGTATGATCAGCCACGTGATCAGTGCATGGTCAGACACGTGAACAGTGTATGATCAGCCACGTGATCAGTGCATGATATCCAAGTGATCAGTGCATGATCATCACGTGATCAGTGTATGATCAGCCACGTGAACAGTGCATGCTCAGTCACGTGATCTGGGCCTGCTGAGCTGCGTGATTACTGTCTGCTCATCTGCTTGACAATTGCCAGCTGAGCTGCACGATTCCTGCCTGTCATCTGCTTGACAATTGCCAGCTGTGCTGCGTAATTCCTGCCTGCTCAGCTGCTTGATTATTGCCAGCTGAGCAGCATGATTCCTCACCTGAGTTCCATGATTATTGCCTGCTGACTGTTTGATTCGTGCCTACTCAGCTCTTTGTTTATTGCCTCCAGAGGCACATGATCAGTGTATGATAGCAAACATGATCAGCGCATGATCAGTCACATGATCAGCGCCATTAAGTCACGTGATCACTACATGATAGTCATGTGATCAGTCCATGCTCAGTCACGGTATCAGTGCATGATCAGCCACGTGATCAGTGCATGATCTGTCACATGATTAGTGTATGATCATCCACGTGATCAGTGCATGGGCAGTCATGTGATCAGTGCATGATATAGACGTGATCAGTGCATGATCAGTCTCGTGATCAGTGCATGATAGCCACGTGATCAGTGCATGATCAGTCACCTGATGGGTGTATGATCATTCACGTGACCTGTACATGGTAGCTACATGATCATTGCATGATCAGCCACGTGAGTAGTGCATGATAGCCACGTGATCACTGCATGATCAGTCACGTGATCAGTGCATGATCAGTCATGTGACCAGTACATGGTAGCTGCGTGATCATGGCATGATCAGCCACGTGATCAGTGCATGATAGCCACGTGATCAGTGCATGATCAGTCACGTGATCAGTGCATGATCAGTCACGTGATCAGTGCATGATCAGCCACGTGATCAGTGCATGATCAGGCACGTGATCAGTGCATGATCAGCCACGTGATCAGTGCATGATAGCCACGTGATCAGTGCATGATCAGTCACGTGATCAGTGCATGATCAGTCACGTGATCAGTGCATGATCAGCCACGTGATCAGTGCATGATCAGCCACGTGATCAGTGCATGATCAATTACGTGATCAGTGCATGATCAGTCACGTGACCAGTGCATGATAGCTACGTGATCATTGCATGATCAGCCACGTGATCAGTGCATGATAGCCACGTGATCAGTGCATGATAGCCACGTGATCAGTGCATGATCAGTCACGTGATACGTGTGTGATCAGCCACGTGATCAGTGCATGATAGCCACGTGATCAGTGCATGACAGCCACGTGATCAGTGCATGATCAGCCACGTGATCAGTGCATGATCAGTCACGTGATCATGTGTGATCAGCCACGTGATCAGTGCATGATCAGCCACGTGATCAGTGCATGATCAGTCACGTGATCAGTGCATGATCATCCACGTGATCAGTGCATGATCAGTCATGTGATCAGTGCATGATATAGACGTGATCAGTGCATGATCAGTCACGTGATCAGTGCATGATAGCCACGTGATCAGTGCATGATCAGTCACGTGATCAGTGTATGATCAGTCACGTGATCAGTGCATGGTAGCTACGTGATCAGTGCATGATCAGCCACGTGATAGTGCATGATAGCCACGTGATCAGTGCATGATCAGTCACGTGATCAGTGCATGATCAGTCATGTGATCAGTACATGGTAGCTGCGTGATCATGCATGATCAGCCACGTGATCAGTGCATGATAGCCACGTGATCAGTGCATGATCAGACACGTGATCAGTGCATGATCAGTCACGTGATCAGTGCATGATCAGCCACGTGATCAGTGCATGATCAGGCACGTGATCAGTGCATGATCAGCCACGTGATCAGTGCATGATAGCCACGTGATCAGTGCATGATCAGTCACGTGATCAGTGCATGATCAGTCACGTGATCAGTGCATGATAGCACGTGATCAGTGCATGATCAGCCACGTGATCAGTGCATGATAGCCACGTGATCAGTGCATGATCAGTCACGTGATCAGTGCATGATCAGTCACGTGATCAGTGCATGATCAGTCACGTGATCAGTGCATGATAGCTGCGTGATCAGTGCATGATCAGCCACGTGATCAGTGCATGATAGCCACGTGATCAGTGCATGATCAGTCACGTGATCAGTGCATGATCAGTCACGTGATCAGTGCATGATCAGTCACGTGATCAGTGCATGATCAGTCACGTGATCAGTGCATGGTAGCTACGTGATCATGCATGATCAGCCACGTGATCAGTGCATGATAGCCACGTGATCAGTGCATGATCAGTCACGTGATCAGTGCATGATCAGTCACGTGATCAGTGCATGATCAGTCACGTGATCAGTGCATGGTAGCCACGTGATCATGCATGATCAGCCACGTGATCAGTGCATGATAGCCACGTGATCAGTGCATGATCAGCCACGTGATCAGTGCATGATCAGTCACGTGATCAGTGCATGATCAGCCACGTGATCAGTGCATGATCAGCCACGTGATCAGTGCATGATCAGCCACGTGATCAGTGCATGATAGCCACGTGATCAGTGCATGATCAGTCACGTGATCAGTGCATGATCAGTCACGTGATCAGTGTGTGATCAGCCACGTGACAGTGCATGCTCAGTCACGTGATCAGGGCCTGCTGAGCTGCGTGATTACTGTCTGCTCATCTGCTTGACAATTGCCAGCTGAGCTGCACGATTCCTGCCTGTCATCTGCTTGACAATTGCCACCTGTGCTGCGTAATTCCTGCCTGCTCATCTACTTGATTATTGCCAGCTGAGCAGCATGATTTCTCAGAGGTGAGTTCCATGATTATAGCCTGCTGACTGATTCCTGCCTACTCAGCTCTTTGTTCATTGCCTCCAGAGGCACATGATCAGTGTATGACACCAAACATGATCAGCACATGATCAGTCACATGATCAGTGCATGATAAGCCACGTGATCAGTGCATGATCAGTTATGTGATCAGTGCATGATCAGTCACGTGACAGTGCATGGTAGCTGCGTGATCAGTGCATGATCAGCCACGTGATCAGTGCATGATAGCCACGTGATCAGTGCATGATCAGTCACGTGATCAGTGCATGATCAGTCACGTGATCAGTGCATGATCAGTCACGTGATCAGTGCATGATCAGTCACGTGATCAGTGCATGATCAGTCACGTGATCAGTGCATGGCAGTCCGTGATCATTGCATGATCAGCCACGTGATCAGTGCATGATAGCCACGTGATCAGTGCATGATAGCCACGTGATCAGTGCATGATCAGTCACGTGATAGTGCATGATCAGCCACGTGATCAGTGCATGATAGCCACGTGATCAGTGCATGATAGCCACGTGATCAGTGCATGATCAGTCACGTGATCAGTGCATGATCAGTCACGTGATCAGTGTGATCAGCCACGTGATCAGTGCATGATCAGCCACGTGATCAGTGCATGATCAATCACGTGATCAGTGCATGATCAGTCACGTGATCAGTGCATGATAGCTACGTGATCAGTGCATGATCAGCCACGTGATCAGTGCATGATAGCCACGTGATCAGTGCATGATCAGCCACGTGATCAGTGCATGATCAGCCACGTGATCAGTGCATGATCAGTCACGTGATCATGTGTGATCAGCCACGTGATCAGTGCATGATGAGCCACGTGATCAGTGCATGATCAGTCACGTGATCAGTGCATGATCAGTCACGTGACAGTACATGGTAGCTACGTGATCATTGCATGATCAGCCACGTGATCAGTGCATGATAGCCACGTGATCAGTGCATGATCAGTCACGTGATCAGTGCATGATCAGTCACGTGATCAGTGCATGATCATTCACGTGATCAGTGCATGATCAGTCACGTGATCAGTGCATGATAGCTACGTGATCAGTGCATGATCAGCCACGTGATCAGTGCATGATAGCCACGTGATCAGTGCATGAGATACGTGATCAGTGCATGATCAGCCACGTGATCAGTGCATGAGTGCCACGTGATCAGTGCATGATAGTCACGTGACAGTGTGTGATCAGCCACGTGATCAGTGCATGATCAGCCACGTGATCAGTGCATGATAGCCACGTGATCAGTGCATGATCAGTTACGTGATCAGTGCATGATCAGCCACGTGATCAGTGCATGATAGCCACGTGATCAGTGCATGATCAGTCACGTGATCAGTGCATGATCAGTCACGTGATCAGTGCATGATCATTTACGTGATCAGTGCATGATCAGTCACGTGACCAGTACATGGTAGCTACGTGATCATTGCATGATCAGCCACGTGAGCAGTGCATGATAGCCACGTGATGTGTGCATGAGTTACGTGAGCAGAGTATGATCAGCCACGTGATCAGTGCATGAGTGCCACGTGATCAGTGCATGATATGTCACGTGACAGGTGTGTGATCAGCCACGTGAACAGTGCATGTTCAGCCACGTGATCAGTGCATGATAGCCACGTGATCAGTGCATGATCAGTTACGTGAGCAGTGTATGATCAGCCACGTGATCAGTGCATGGTCAGACACGTGAACAGTGTATGATCAGCCACGTGATCAGTGCATGATATCCAAGTGATCAGTGCATGATCATCACGTGATCAGTGTATGATCAGCCACGTGAACAGTGCATGCTCAGTCACGTGATCTGGGCCTGCTGAGCTGCGTGATTACTGTCTGCTCATCTGCTTGACAATTGCCAGCTGAGCTGCACGATTCCTGCCTGTCATCTGCTTGACAATTGCCAGCTGTGCTGCGTAATTCCTGCCTGCTCAGCTGCTTGATTATTGCCAGCTGAGCAGCATGATTCCTCACAGCTGAGTTCCATGATTATTGCCTGCTGACTGTTTGATTCGTGCCTACTCAGCTCTTTGTTTATTGCCTCCAGAGGCACATGATCAGTGTATGATAGCAAACATGATCAGTGCATGATCAGTCACATGATCAGCGCCATTAAGTCACGTGATCACTACATGATAGTCATGTGATCAGTCCATGCTCAGTCACGGTATCAGTGCATGATCAGCCACGTGATCAGTGCATGATCTGTCACATGATTAGTGTATGATCATCCACGTGATCAGTGCATGGGCAGTCATGTGATCAGTGCATGATATAGACGTGATCAGTGCATGATCAGTCACGTGATCAGTGCATGATAGCCACGTGATCAGTGCATGATCAGCCACGTGATCAGTGCATGATAGCCACGTGATCAGTGCATGATCAGTCACGTGATCAGTGCATGATCAGTCATGTGACCAGTACATGGTAGCTGCGTGATCATGCATGATCAGCCACGTGATCAGTGCATGATAGCCACGTGATCAGTGCATGATCAGTCACGTGATCAGTGCATGATCAGTCACGTGATCAGTGCATGATCAGTCACGTGACCAGTACATGGTAGCTGCGTGATCATGCATGATCAGCCACGTGATCAGTGCATGATAGCCACGTGATCAGTGCATGATCAGTCACGTGATCAGTGCATGATCAGTCACGTGATCAGTGCATGATCAGCCACGTGATCAGTGCATGATAGCCACGTGATCAGTGCATGATCAGCCACGTGATCAGTGCATGATCAGTCACGTGATCATGTGTGATCAGCCACGTGATCAGTGCATGATCAGCCACGTGATCAGTGCATGATCAATTACGTGATCAGTGCATGATCAGTCACGTGATCAGTGCATGATGCCACGTGATCAGTGCATGATCAGCCACGTGATCAGTGCATGATAGCCACGTGATCAGTGCATGATCAGTTACGTGAGCAGTGTATGATCAGCCACGTGATCAGTGCATGGTCAGACACGTGAACAGTGTATGATCAGCCACGTGATCAGTGCATGATATCCAAGTGATCAGTGCATGATCATCACGTGATCAGTGTATGATCAGCCACGTGAACAGTGCATGCTCAGTCACGTGATCTGGGCCTGCTGAGCTGCGTGATTACTGTCTGCTCATCTGCTTGACAATTGCCAGCTGAGCTGCACGATTCCTGCCTGTCATCTGCTTGACAATTGCCAGCTGTGCTGCGTAATTCCTGCCTGCTCAGCTGCTTGATTATTGCCAGCTGAGCAGCATGATTCCTCACACCTGAGTTCCATGATTATTGCCTGCTGACTGTTTGATTCGTGCCTACTCAGCTCTTTGTTTATTGCCTCCAGAGGCACATGATCAGTGTATGATAGCAAACATGATCAGCGCATGATCAGTCACATGATCAGCGCCATTAAGTCACGTGATCACTACATGATAGTCATGTGATCAGTCCATGCTCAGTCACGGTATCAGTGCATGATCAGCCACGTGATCAGTGCATGATCTGTCACATGATTAGTGTATGATCATCCACGTGATCAGTGCATGGGCAGTCATGTGATCAGTGCATGATATAGACGTGATCAGTGCATGATCAGTCTCGTGATCAGTGCATGATAGCCACGTGATCAGTGCATGATCAGTCACCTGATGGGTGTATGATCATTCACGTGACCTGTACATGGTAGCTACATGATCATTGCATGATCAGCCACGTGAGTAGTGCATGATAGCCACGTGATCACTGCATGATCAGTCACGTGATCAGTGCATGATCAGTCATGTGACCAGTACATGGTAGCTGCGTGATCATGCATGATCAGCCACGTGAGCAGTGCATGATAGCCACGTGATCAGTGCATGATCAGACACGTGATCAGTGCATGATCAGTCACGTGATCAGTGCATGATCAGCCACGTGATCAGTGCATGATCAGGCACGTGATCAGTGTATGTCAGCCACGTGATCAGTGCATGATAGCCACGTGATCAGTGCATGATCAGTCACGTGATCAGTGCATGATCAGTCACGTGATCAGTGTATGATCAGCCACGTGATCAGTGCATGATCAGCCACGTGATCAGTGCATGATCAATTACGTGATCAGTGCATGATCAGTCACGTGACCAGTACATGGTAGCTACGTGATCATTGCATGATCAGCCACGTGATCAGTGCATGATAGCCACGTGATCAGTGCATGATCAGCCACGTGATCAGTGCATGATCAGTCACGTGATACATGTGTGATCAGCCACGTGATCAGTGCATGATCAGCCACGTGATCAGTGCATGATCAGTCACGTGATCAGTGCATGATCAGCCACGTGATCAGTGCATGATCAGTCACGTGATCAGTGCATGATATAGACGTGATCAGTGCATGATCAGTCACGTGATCAGTGCATGATCAGCCACGTGATCAGTGCATGATCAGTCACGTGATCAGTGCATGATCAGTCACGTGACCAGTGCATGATAGCCACGTGATCAGTGCATGATCAGCCACGTGATCAGTGCATGATAGCCACGTGATCAGTGCATGATCAGTCACGTGATCAGTGCATGATCAGCCACGTGATCAGTGCATGGTCAGCACGTGATCAGTGCATGATCAGCCACGTGATCAGTGCATGATAGCCACGTGATCAGTGCATGATCAGTCACGTGATCAGTGTATGATCAGCCACGTGAACAGTGCATGCTCAGTCACGTGATCTGGGCCTGCTGAGCTGCGTGATTACTGTCTGCTCATCTGCTTGACAATTGCCAGCTGAGCTGCACGATTCCTGCCTGTCATCTGCTTGACAATTGCCAGCTGTGCTGCGTAATTCCTGCCTGCTCAGCTGCTTGATTATTGCCAGCTGAGCAGCATGATTCCTCACACCTGAGTTCCATGATTATTGCCTGCTGACTGTTTGATTCGTGCCTACTCAGCTCTTTGTTTATTGCCTCCAGAGGCACATGATCAGTGTATGATAGCAAACATGATCAGCGCATGATCAGTCACATGATCAGCGCCATTAAGTCACGTGATCACTACATGATAGTCATGTGATCAGTCCATGCTCAGTCACGGTATCAGTGCATGATCAGCCACGTGATCAGTGCATGATCTGTCACATGATTAGTGTATGATCATCCACGTGATCAGTGCATGGGCAGTCATGTGATCAGTGCATGATATAGACGTGATCAGTGCATGATCAGTCTCGTGATCAGTGCATGATAGCCACGTGATCAGTGCATGATCAGTCACCTGATGGGTGTATGATCATTCACGTGACCTGTACATGGTAGCTACATGATCATTGCATGATCAGCCACGTGAGTAGTGCATGATAGCCACGTGATCACTGCATGATCAGTCACGTGATCAGTGCATGATCAGTCATGTGACCAGTACATGGTAGTGCGTGATCATGCATGATCAGCCACGTGAGCAGTGCATGATAGCCACGTGATCAGTGCATGATCAGTCACGTGATCAGTGCATGATCAGTCACGTGATCAGTGCATGATCAGCCACGTGATCAGTGCATGATCAGTCACGTGATCAGTGCATGATCAGCCACGTGATCAGTGCATGATCAGTCACGTGATCAGTGTATGATCAGCCACGTGATCAGTGCATGATAGCCACGTGATCAGTGCATGATCAGTCACGTGATCAGTGCATGATCAGTCACGTGATCAGTGCATGATCAGCCACGTGATCAGTGCATGATCAGCCACGTGATCAGTGCATGATCAATTACGTGATCAGTGCATGATCAGTCACGTGACCAGTACATGGTAGCTACGTGATCATTGCATGATCAGCCACGTGATCAGTGCATGATAGCCACGTGATCAGTGCATGATAGCCACGTGATCAGTGCATGATCAGTCATGTGATACGTGTGTGATCAGCCACGTGATCAGTGCATGATATCCACGTGATCAGTGCATGACAGCCACGTGATCAGTGCATGAGAGCCACGTGATCAGTGCATGATCAGTCACGTGATACATGTGTGATCAGCCACGTGATCAGTGCATGATGAGCCACGTGATCAGTGCATGATCAATTACGTGATCAGTGCATGATCAGTCACGTGACCAGTACATGGTTGCTACGTGATCGTTGCATGATCAGCCACGTGAGCAGTGCATGATAGCCACGTGATCAGTGCATGATCAGTCACGTGATCAGTGCATGATCAGTCACGTGAACAGTGCATGATCATTTACGTGATCTTTGCATGATCAGTCACGTGACCAGTATATGGTTGCTACGTGATCATTCCATGACGAGCCACGTGAGCAGTGCATGATAGCCACGTGATGTGTGCATGAGTTACGTGAGCAGAGTATGATCAGCCACGTGATCAGTGCATGAGTGCCACGTGATCAGTGCATGATATGTCACGTGACAGGTGTGTGATCAGCCACGTGAACAGTGCATGTTCAGCCACGTGATCAGTGCATGATAGCCACGTGATCAGTGCATGATCAGTTACGTGAGCAGTGTATGATCAGCCACGTGATCAGTGCATGGTCAGACACGTGAACAGTGTATGATCAGCCACGTGATCAGTGCATGATATCCAAGTGATCAGTGCATGATCATCACGTGATCAGTGTATGATCAGCCACGTGAACAGTGCATGCTCAGTCACGTGATCTGGGCCTGCTGAGCTGCGTGATTACTGTCTGCTCATCTGCTTGACAATTGCCAGCTGTGCTGCGTAATTCCTGCCTGCTCAGCTGCTTGATTATTGCCAGCTGAGCAGCATGATTCCTCACACCTGAGTTCCATGATTATTGCCTGCTGACTGTTTGATTCGTGCCTACTCAGCTCTTTGTTTATTGCCTCCAGAGGCACATGATCAGTGTATGATAGCAAACATGATCAGCGCATGATCAGTCACATGATCAGCGCCATTAAGTCACGTGATCACTACATGATAGTCATGTGATCAGTCCATGCTCAGTCACGGTATCAGTGCATGATCAGCCACGTGATCAGTGCATGATCTGTCACATGATTAGTGTATGATCATCCACGTGATCAGTGCATGGGCAGTCATGTGATCAGTGCATGATATAGACGTGATCAGTGCATGATCAGTCTCGTGATCAGTGCATGATAGCCACGTGATCAGTGCATGATCAGTCACCTGATGGGTGTATGATCATTCACGTGACCTGTACATGGTAGCTACATGATCATTGCATGATCAGCCACGTGAGTAGTGCATGATAGCCACGTGATCAGTGCATGATCAGTCACGTGATCAGTGCATGATCAGTCATGTGACCAGTACATGGTAGCTGCGTGATCATGGCATGATCAGCCACGTGATCAGTGCATGATAGCCACGTGATCAGTGCATGATCAGACACGTGATCAGTGCATGATCAGTCACGTGATCAGTGCATGATCAGCCACGTGATCAGTGCATGATCAGGCACGTGATCAGTGTATGATCAGCCACGTGATCAGTGCATGATAGCCACGTGATCAGTGCATGATCAGTCACGTGATCAGTGCATGATCAGTCACGTGATCAGTGCATGATCAGCCACGTGATCAGTGCATGATCAGCCACGTGATCAGTGCATGATAGCCACGTGATCAGTGCATGATCAGTCATGTGTCACGTGTGTGATCAGCCACGTGATCAGTGCATGATAGCCACGTGATCAGTGCATGATCAGCCACGTGATCAGTGCATGATAGCCACGTGATCAGTGCATGATCAGTCACGTGATCAGTGTGATCAGCCACGTGATCAGTGCATGATCAGCCACGTGATCAGTGCATGATCAGCCACGTGATCAGTGCATGATCAGTCACGTGATCAGTGCATGATCAGCCACGTGATCAGTGCATGATAGCCACGTGATCAGTGCATGATCAGTCACGTGATCAGTGCATGATCAGTCACGTGATCAGTGCATGATCAGCCACGTGATCAGTGCATGATCAGCCACGTGATCAGTGCATGATCAGCCACGTGATCAGTGCATGATCAGTCACGTGATCAGTGCATGATCAGCTACGTGATCAGTGCATGATCAGCCACGTGATCAGTGCATGATAGCCACGTGATCAGTGCATGATAGCCACGTGATCAGTGCATGATCAGTCACGTGATACGTGTGTGATCAGCCACGTGATCAGTGCATGATATCCACGTGATCAGTGCATGACAGCCACGTGATCAGTGCATGATAGCCACGTGATCAGTGCATGATCAGTCACGTGATACATGTGTGATCAGCCACGTGATCAGTGCATGATGAGCCACGTGATCAGTGCATGATCAATTACGTGATCAGTGCATGATCAGTCACGTGACCAGTACATGGTTGCTACGTGATCGTTGCATGATCAGCCACGTGAGCAGTGCATGATAGCCACGTGATCAGTGCATGATCAGTCACGTGATCAGTACATGATCAGTCACGTGAACAGTGCATGATCATTTACGTGATCTGTGCATGATCAGTCACGTGACCAGTATATGGTAGCTACGTGATCATTCCATGACGAGCCACGTGAGCAGTGCATGATAGCCACGTGATGTGTGCATGAGTTACGTGAGCAGAGTATGATCAGCCACGTGATCAGTGCATGAGTGCCACGTGATCAGTGCATGATATGTCACGTGACAGGTGTGTGATCAGCCACGTGAACAGTGCATGTTCAGCCACGTGATCAGTGCATGATAGCCACGTGATCAGTGCATGATCAGTTACGTGAGCAGTGTATGATCAGCCACGTGATCAGTGCATGGTCAGACACGTGAACAGTGTATGATCAGCCACGTGATCAGTGCATGATATCCAAGTGATCAGTGCATGATCATCACGTGATCAGTGTATGATCAGCCACGTGAACAGTGCATGCTCAGTCACGTGATCTGGGCCTGCTGAGCTGCGTGATTACTGTCTGCTCATCTGCTTGACAATTGCCAGCTGAGCTGCACGATTCCTGCCTGTCATCTGCTTGACAATTGCCAGCTGTGCTGCGTAATTCCTGCCTGCTCAGCTGCTTGATTATTGCCAGCTGAGCAGCATGATTCCTCACACCTGAGTTCCATGATTATTGCCTGCTGACTGTTTGATTCGTGCCTACTCAGCTCTTTGTTTATTGCCTCCAGAGGCACATGATCAGTGTATGATAGCAAACATGATCAGCGCATGATCAGTCACATGATCAGCGCCATTAAGTCACGTGATCACTACATGATAGTCATGTGATCAGTCCATGCTCAGTCACGGTATCAGTGCATGATCAGCCACGTGATCAGTGCATGATCTGTCACATGATTAGTGTATGATCATCCACGTGATCAGTGCATGGGCAGTCATGTGATCAGTGCATGATATAGACGTGATCAGTGCATGATCAGTCTCGTGATCAGTGCATGATAGCCACGTGATCAGTGCATGATCAGTCACCTGATGGGTGTATGATCATTCACGTGACCTGTACATGGTAGCTACATGATCATTGCATGATCAGCCACGTGAGTAGTGCATGATAGCCACGTGATCAGTGCATGATCAGTCACGTGATCAGTGCATGATCAGTCATGTGACCAGTACATGGTAGCTGCGTGATCATGCATGATCAGCCACGTGATCAGTGCATGATAGCCACGTGATCAGTGCATGATCAGTCACGTGATACGTGTGTGATCAGCCACGTGATCAGTGCATGATATCCACGTGATCAGTGCATGACAGCCACGTGATCAGTGCATGATAGCCACGTGATCAGTGCATGATCAGTCACGTGATACATGTGTGATCAGCCACGTGATCAGTGCATGATGAGCCACGTGATCAGTGCAGGATCAATTACGTGATCAGTGCATGATCAGTCACGTGACCAGTACATGGTTGCTACGTGATCGTTGCATGATCAGCCACGTGAGCAGAGCATGATAGCCACGTGATCAGTGCATGATCAGTCACGTGATCAGTACATGATCAGTCACGTGAACAGTGCATGATCATTTACGTGATCTGTGCATGATCAGTCACGTGACCAGTATATGGTAGCTACGTGATCATTCCATGACGAGCCACGTGAGCAGTGCATGATAGCCACGTGATGTGTGCATGAGTTACGTGAGCAGAGTATGATCAGCCACGTGATCAGTGCATGAGTGCCACGTGATCAGTGCATGATATGTCACGTGACAGGTGTGTGATCAGCCACGTGAACAGTGCATGTTCAGCCACGTGATCAGTGCATGATAGCCACGTGATCAGTGCATGATCAGTTACGTGAGCAGTGTATGATCAGCCACGTGATCAGTGCATGGTCAGACACGTGAACAGTGTATGATCAGCCACGTGATCAGTGCATGATATCCAAGTGATCAGTGCATGATCATCACGTGATCAGTGTATGATCAGCCACGTGAACAGTGCATGCTCAGTCACGTGATCTGGGCCTGCTGAGCTGCGTGATTACTGTCTGCTCATCTGCTTGACAATTGCCAGCTGAGCTGCACGATTCCTGCCTGTCATCTGCTTGACAATTGCCAGCTGTGCTGCGTAATTCCTGCCTGCTCAGCTGCTTGATTATTGCCAGCTGAGCAGCATGATTCCTCACACCTGAGTTCCATGATTATTGCCTGCTGACTGTTTGATTCGTGCCTACTCAGCTCTTTGTTTATTGCCTCCAGAGGCACATGATCAGTGTATGATAGCAAACATGATCAGCGCATGATCAGTCACATGATCAGCGCCATTAAGTCACGTGATCACTACATGATAGTCATGTGATCAGTCCATGCTCAGTCACGGTATCAGTGCATGATCAGCCACGTGATCAGTGCATGATCTGTCACATGATTAGTGTATGATCATCCACGTGATCAGTGCATGGGCAGTCATGTGATCAGTGCATGATATAGACGTGATCAGTGCATGATCAGTCTCGTGATCAGTGCATGATAGCCACGTGATCAGTGCATGATCAGTCACCTGATGGGTGTATGATCATTCACGTGACCTGTACATGGTAGCTACATGATCATTGCATGATCAGCCACGTGAGTAGTGCATGATAGCCACGTGATCACTGCATGATCAGTCACGTGATCAGTGCATGATCAGTCATGTGACCAGTACATGGTAGCTGCGTGATCATGGCATGATCAGCCACGTGAGCAGTGCATGATAGCCACGTGATCAGTGCATGATCAGACACGTGATCAGTGCATGATCAGTCACGTGATCAGTGCATGATCAGCCACGTGATCAGTGCATGATCAGGCACGTGATCAGTGTATGTGTCAGCCACGTGATCAGTGCATGATAGCCACGTGATCAGTGCATGATCAGTCACGTGATCAGTGCATGATCAGTCATGTGATCAGTGCATGATCAGCCACGTGATCAGTGCATGATCAGCCACGTGATCAGTGCATGATAGCCACGTGATCAGTGCATGATCAGTCATGTGATACGTGTGTGATCAGCCACGTGATCAGTGCATGATATCCACGTGATCAGTGCATGACAGCCACGTGATCAGTGCATGAGAGCCACGTGATCAGTGCATGATCAGTCACGTGATACATGTGTGATCAGCCACGTGATCAGTGCATGATGAGCCACGTGATCAGTGCATGATCAATTACGTGATCAGTGCATGATCAGTCACGTGACCAGTACATGGTTGCTACGTGATCGTTGCATGATCAGCCACGTGAGCAGAGCATGATAGCCACGTGATCAGTGCATGATCAGTCACGTGATCAGTACATGATCAGTCACGTGAACAGTGCATGATCATTTACGTGATCTGTGCATGATCAGTCACGTGACCAGTATATGGTAGCTACGTGATCATTCCATGACGAGCCACGTGAGCAGTGCATGATAGCCACGTGATGTGTGCATGAGTTACGTGAGCAGAGTATGATCAGCCACGTGATCAGTGCATGAGTGCCACGTGATCAGTGCATGATATGTCACGTGACAGGTGTGTGATCAGCCACGTGAACAGTGCATGTTCAGCCACGTGATCAGTGCATGATAGCCACGTGATCAGTGCATGATCAGTTACGTGAGCAGTGTATGATCAGCCACGTGATCAGTGCATGGTCAGACACGTGAACAGTGTATGATCAGCCACGTGATCAGTGCATGATATCCAAGTGATCAGTGCATGATCATCACGTGATCAGTGTATGATCAGCCACGTGAACAGTGCATGCTCAGTCACGTGATCTGGGCCTGCTGAGCTGCGTGATTACTGTCTGCTCATCTGCTTGACAATTGCCAGCTGAGCTGCACGATTCCTGCCTGTCATCTGCTTGACAATTGCCAGCTGTGCTGCGTAATTCCTGCCTGCTCAGCTGCTTGATTATTGCCAGCTGAGCAGCATGATTCCTCACACCTGAGTTCCATGATTATTGCCTGCTGACTGTTTGATTCGTGCCTACTCAGCTCTTTGTTTATTGCCTCCAGAGGCACATGATCAGTGTATGATAGCAAACATGATCAGCGCATGATCAGTCACATGATCAGCGCCATTAAGTCACGTGATCACTACATGATAGTCATGTGATCAGTCCATGCTCAGTCACGGTATCAGTGCATGATCAGCCACGTGATCAGTGCATGATCTGTCACATGATTAGTGTATGATCATCCACGTGATCAGTGCATGGGCAGTCATGTGATCAGTGCATGATATAGACGTGATCAGTGCATGATCAGTCTCGTGATCAGTGCATGATAGCCACGTGATCAGTGCATGATCAGTCACCTGATGGGTGTATGATCATTCACGTGACCTGTACATGGTAGCTACATGATCATTGCATGATCAGCCACGTGAGTAGTGCATGATAGCCACGTGATCACTGCATGATCAGTCACGTGATCAGTGCATGATCAGTCATGTGACCAGTACATGGTAGCTGCGTGATCATGGCATGATCAGCCACGTGAGCAGTGCATGATAGCCACGTGATCAGTGCATGATCAGTCACGTGATCAGTGCATGATCAGTCACGTGATCAGTGCATGATCAGCCACGTGATCAGTGCATGATCAGTCACGTGATCAGTGCATGATCAGCCACGTGATCAGTGCATGATCAGTCACGTGATCAGTGCATGATCAGCCACGTGATCAGTGCATGATAGCCACGTGATCAGTGCATGATCAGTCACGTGATCAGTGCATGATCAGTCACGTGATCAGTGCATGATCAGCCACGTGATCAGTGCATGATCAGCCACGTGATCAGTGCATGATCAATCACGTGATCAGTGCATGATCAGTCACGTGATCAGTGCATGATAGCTACGTGATCAGTGCATGATCAGCCACGTGATCAGTGCATGATAGCCACGTGATCAGTGCATGATAGCCACGTGATCAGTGCATGATCAGCCACGTGATCAGTGCATGATCAGTCACGTGATCAGTGCATGATCAGCCACGTGATCAGTGCATGATAGCCACGTGATCAGTGCATGATCAGCCACGTGATCAGTGCATGATCAGCCACGTGATCAGTGCATGATCAGTCACGTGATCAGTGTGTGATCAGCCACGTGATCAGTGCATGATCAGTCACGTGATCAGTGCATGGTTGCTACGTGATCAGTGCATGATCAGCCACGTGATCAGTGCATGATAGCCACGTGATCAGTGCATGATCAGTCACGTGATCAGTGCATGATCAGTCACGTGATCAGTGCATGATCAGTACGTGATCAGTGCATGATCAGTCACGTGACCAGTATATGGTTGCTACGTGATCATTGCATGACAGCCACGTGATCAGTGCATGATAGCCACGTGATCAGTGCATGAGTTACGTGATCAGTGCATGATCAGCCACGTGATCAGTGCATGAGTGCCACGTGATCAGTGCATGATAGTCACGTGACAGTGTGTGATCAGCCACGTGATCAGTGCATGATCAGCCACGTGATCAGTGCATGATAGCCACGTGATCAGTGCATGATCAGTCACGTGATCAGTGCATGATCAGCCACGTGATCAGTGCATGATATCCACGTGATCAGTGCATGATCAGCCACGTGATCAGTGCATGATAGCCACGTGATCAGTGCATGATCAGTCACGTGATCATGTGTGATCAGCCACGTGATCAGTGCATGATGAGCCACGTGATCAGTGCATGATCAATTACGTGATCAGTGCATGATCAGTCACGTGACCAGTACATGGTTGCTACGTGATCGTTGCATGATCAGCCACGTGAGCAGTGCATGATAGCCACGTGATCAGTGCATGATCAGTCACGTGATCAGTGCATGATCAGTCACGTGAACAGTGCATGATCATTTACGTGATCAGTGCATGATCAGTCACGTGACCAGTATATGGTTGCTACGTGATCATTCCATGACAGCCACGTGAGCAGTGCATGATAGCCACGTGATGTGTGCATGAGTTACGTGATCAGTGTATGATCAGCCACGTGATCAGTGCATGAGTGCCACGTGATCAGTGCATGATATGTCACGTGACAGGTGTGTGATCAGCCACGTGAACAGTGCATGTTCAGCCACGTGATCAGTGCATGATAGCCACGTGATCAGTGCATGATCAGTTACGTGAGCAGTGTATGATCAGCCACGTGATCAGTGCATGGTCAGACACGTGAACAGTGTATGATCAGCCACGTGATCAGTGCATGATCATCACGTGATCAGTGTATGATCAGCCACGTGAACAGTGCATGCTCAGTCACGTGATCTGGGCCTGCTGAGCTGCGTGATTACTGTCTGCTCATCTGCTTGACAATTGCCAGCTGAGCTGCACGATTCCTGCCTGTCATCTGCTTGACAATTGCCAGCTGTGCTGCGTAATTCCTGCCTGCTCAGCTGCTTGATTATTGCCAGCTGAGCAGCATGATTCCTCACACCTGAGTTCCATGATTATTGCCTGCTGACTGTTTGATTCGTGCCTACTCAGCTCTTTGTTTATTGCCTCCAGAGGCACATGATCAGTGTATGATAGCAAACATGATCAGCGCATGATCAGTCACATGATCAGCGCCATTAAGTCACGTGATCACTACATGATAGTCATGTGATCAGTCCATGCTCAGTCACGGTATCAGTGCATGATCAGCCACGTGATCAGTGCATGATCTGTCACAAGATTAGTGTATGATCATCCACGTGATCAGTGCATGGGCAGTCATGTGATCAGTGCATGATATAGACGTGATCAGTGCATGATCAGTCTCGTGATCAGTGCATGATAGCCACGTGATCAGTGCATGATCAGTCACCTGATGGGTGTATGATCATTCACGTGACCTGTACATGGTAGCTACATGATCATTGCATGATCAGCCACGTGAGTAGTGCATGATAGCCACGTGATCAGTGCATGATCAGTCACGTGATCAGTGCATGATCAGTCATGTGACCAGTACATGGTAGCTGCGTGATCATGGCATGATCAGCCACGTGAGCAGTGCATGATAGCCACGTGATCAGTGCATGATCAGACACGTGATCAGTGCATGATCAGTCACGTGATCAGTGCATGATCAGCCACGTGATCAGTGCATGACCAGGCACGTGATCAGTGTATGTTCAGCCAAGTAATCAGTGCATGATAGCCACGTGATCAGTGCATGATCAGTCACGTGATCAGTGCATGATCAGTTACGTGATCAGTGTATGATCAGCCACGTGATCAGTGCATGATCAGCCACATGATCAGTGCATGATCAATTACGTGATCAGTGCATGATCAGTCACGTGACCAGTACATGGTAGCTACGTGATCATTGCATGATCAGCCACGTGATCAGTGCATGATAGCCACGTGATCAGTGCATGATAGCCACGTGATCAGTGCATGATCAGTCATGTGATACGTGTGTGATCAGCCACGTGATCAGTGCATGATATCCACGTGATCAGTGCATGACAGCCACGTGATCAGTGCATGAGAGCCACGGGATCAGTGCATGATCAGTCACGTGATACATGTGTGATCAGCCACGTGATCAGTGCATGATGAGCCACGTGATCAGTGCAGGATCAATTACGTGATCAGTGCATGATCAGTCACGTGACCAGTACATGGTTGCTACGTGATCGTTGCATGATCAGCCACGTGAGCAGAGCATGATAGCCACGTGATCAGTGCATGATCAGTCACGTGATCAGTACATGATCAGTCACGTGAACAGTGCATGATCATTTACGTGATCTTTGCATGATCAGTCACGTGACCAGTATATGGTTGCTACGTGATCATTCCATGACGAGCCACGTGAGCAGTGCATGAGAGCCACGTGATGTGTGCATGAGTTACGTGAGCAGAGTATGATCAGCCACGTGATCAGTGCATGAGTGCCACGTGATCAGTGCATGATATGTCACGTGACAGGTGTGTGATCAGCCACGTGAACAGTGCATGTTCAGCCACGTGATCAGTGCATGATAGCCACGTGATCAGTGCATGATCAGTTACGTGAGCAGTGTATGATCAGCCACGTGATCAGTGCATGGTCAGACACGTGAACAGTGTATGATCAGCCACGTGATCAGTGCATGATATCCAAGTGATCAGTGCATGATCATCACGTGATCAGTGTATGATCAGCCACGTGAACAGTGCATGCTCAGTCACGTGATCTGGGCCTGCTGAGCTGCGTGATTACTGTCTGCTCATCTGCTTGACAATTGCCAGCTGAGCTGCACGATTCCTGCCTGTCATCTGCTTGACAATTGCCAGCTGTGCTGCGTAATTCCTGCCTGCTCAGCTGCTTGATTATTGCCAGCTGAGCAGCATGATTCCTCACACCTGAGTTCCATGATTATTGCCTGCTGACTGTTTGATTCGTGCCTACTCAGCTCTTTGTTTATTGCCTCCAGAGGCACATGATCAGTGTATGATAGCAAACATGATCAGCGCATGATCAGTCACATGATCAGCGCCATTAAGTCACGTGATCACTACATGATAGTCATGTGATCAGTCCATGCTCAGTCACGGTATCAGTGCATGATCAGCCACGTGATCAGTGCATGATCTGTCACATGATTAGTGTATGATCATCCACGTGATCAGTGCATGGGCAGTCATGTGATCAGTGCATGATAGACGTGATCAGTGCATGATCAGTCTCGTGATCAGTGCATGATAGCCACGTGATCAGTGCATGATCAGTCACCTGATGGGTGTATGATCATTCACGTGACCTGTACATGGTAGCTACATGATCATTGCATGATCAGCCACGTGAGTAGTGCATGATAGCCACGTGATCACTGCATGATCAGTCACGTGATCAGTGCATGATCAGTCATGTGACCAGTACATGGTAGGTGCGTGATCATGGCATGATCAGCCACGTGAGCAGTGCATGATAGCCACGTGATCAGTGCATGATCAGTCACGTGATCGTGCATGATCAGCCACGTGATCAGTGCATGATATCCACGTGATCAGTGCATGATCAGCCACGTGATCAGTGCATGATAGCCACGTGATCAGTGCATGATCAGTCACGTGATCATGTGTGATCAGCCACGTGATCAGTGCATGATCAATTACGTGATCAGTGCATGATCAGTCACGTGACCAGTACATGGTTGCTACGTGATCGTGCATGATCAGCCACGTGATCAGTGCATGATAGCCACGTGATCAGTGCATGATCAGTCACGTGATCAGTGCATGATCAGTCACGTGATCAGTGCATGATCAGTACGTGATCAGTGCATGATCAGTCACGTGACCAGTATATGGTAGCTACGTGATCATTGCATGACAGCCACGTGATCAGTGCATGATAGCCACGTGATGTGTGCATGAGTTACGTGATCAGTGTATGATCAGCCACGTGATCAGTGCATGAGTGCCACGTGATCAGTGCATGATAGTCACGTGACAGTGTGTGATCAGCCACGTGATCAGTGCATGATCAGCCACGTGATCAGTGCATGATAGCCACGTGATCAGTGCATGATCAGTTACGTGATCAGTGTATGATCAGCCACGTGATCAGTGCATGATATCCACGTGATCAGTGCATGACAGCCACGTGATCAGTGCATGATAGCCACGTGATCAGTGCATGATCAGTCACGTGATACATGTGTGATCAGCCACGTGATCAGTGCATGATGAGCCACGTGATCAGTGCATGATCAATAACGTGATCAGTGCATGATCAGTCACGTGACCAGTACATGGTTGCTACGTGATCGTTGCATGATCAGCCACGTGAGCAGTGCATGATAGCCACGTGATCAGTGCATGATCAGTCACGTGATCAGTACATGATCAGACACGTGAACAGTGCAAGATCATTTACGTGATCTTTGCATGATCAGTCACGTGACCAGTATATGGTTGCTACGTGATCATTCCATGACGAGCCACGTGAGCAGTGCATGATAGCCACGTGATGTGTGCATGAGTTTCGTGAGCAGAGTATGATCAGCCACGTGATCAGTGCATGAGTGCCACGTGATCAGTGCATGATATGTCACGTGACAGGTGTGTGATCAGCCACGTGAACAGTGCATGTTCAGCCACGTGATCAGTGCATGATAGCCACGTGATCAGTGCATGATCAGTTACGTGAGCAGTGTATGATCAGCCACGTGATCAGTGCATGGTCAGACACGTGATCAGTGTATGATCAGCCACGTGATCAGTGCATGATCATCACGTGATCAGTGTATGATCAGCCACGTGAACAGTGCATGCTCAGTCACGTGATCTGGGCCTGCTGAGCTGCGTGATTACTGTCTGCTCATCTGCTTGACAATTGCCAGCTGAGCTGCACGATTCCTGCCTGTCATCTGCTTGACAATTGCCAGCTGTGCTGCGTAATTCCTGCCTGCTCAGCTGCTTGATTAATGCCAGCTGAGCAGCATGATTCCTCACACCTGAGTTCCATGATTATTGCCTGCTGACTGTTTGATTCGTGCCTACTCAGCTCTTTGTTTATTGCCTCCAGAGGCACATGATCAGTGTATGATAGCAAACATGATCAGCGCATGATCAGTCACATGATCAGCGCCATTAAGTCACGTGATCACTACATGATAGTCATGTGATCAGTCCATGCTCAGTCACGGTATCAGTGCATGATCAGCCACGTGATCAGTGCATGATCTGTCACAAGATTAGTGTATGATCATCCACGTGATCAGTGCATGGGCAGTCATGTGATCAGTGCATGATATAGACGTGATCAGTGCATGATCAGTCTCGTGATCAGTGCATGATAGCCACGTGATCAGTGCATGATCAGTCACCTGATGGGTGTATGATCATTCACGTGACTTGTACATGGTAGCTACATGATCATTGCATGATCAGCCACGTGAGTAGTGCATGATAGCCACGTGATCAGTGCATGATCAGTCACGTGATCAGTGCATGATCAGTCATGTGACCAGTACATGGTAGCTGCGTGATCATGGCATGATCAGCCACGTGAGCAGTGCATGATAGCCACGTGATCAGTGCATGATCAGACACGTGATCAGTGCATGATCAGTCACGTGATCAGTGCATGATCAGCCACGTGATCAGTGCATGATCAGGCACGTGATCAGTGTATGTCAGCCAAGTGATCAGTGCATGATAGCCACGTGATCAGTGCATGATCAGTCACGTGATCAGTGCATGATCAGTTATGTGATCAGTGCATGATCAGCCACGTGATCAGTGCATGATCAGCCACATGATCAGTGCATGATCAATTACGTGATCAGTGCATGATCAGTCACGTGACCAGTACATGGTAGCTACGTGATCATTGCATGATCAGCCACGTGATCAGTGCATGATAGCCACGTGATCAGTGCATGATAGCCACGTGATCAGTGCATGATCAGTCATGTGATACGTGTGTGATCAGCCACGTGATCAGTGCATGATATCCACGTGATCAGTGCATGACAGCCACGTGATCAGTGCATGAGAGCCACGTGATCAGTGCATGATCAGTCACGTGATACATGTGTGATCAGCCACGTGATCAGTGCATGATGAGCCACGTGATCAGTGCAGGATCAATTACGTGATCAGTGCATGATCAGTCACGTGACCAGTACATGGTTGCTACGTGATCGTTGCATGATCAGCCACGTGAGCAGAGCATGATAGCCACGTGATCAGTGCATGATCAGTCACGTGATCAGTACATGATCAGTCACGTGAACAGTGCATGATCATTTACGTGATCTTTGCATGATCAGTCACGTGACCAGTATATGGTTGCTACGTGATCATTCCATGACGAGCCACGTGAGCAGTGCATGATAGCCACGTGATGTGTGCATGAGTTACGTGAGCAGAGTATGATCAGCCACGTGATCAGTGCATGAGTGCCACGTGATCAGTGCATGATATGTCACGTGACAGGTGTGTGATCAGCCACGTGAACAGTGCATGTTCAGCCACGTGATCAGTGCATGATAGCCACGTGATCAGTGCATGATCAGTTACGTGAGCAGTGTATGATCAGCCACGTGATCAGTGCATGGTCAGACACGTGAACAGTGTATGATCAGCCACGTGATCAGTGCATGATATCCAAGTGATCAGTGCATGATCATCACGTGATCAGTGTATGATCAGCCACGTGAACAGTGCATGCTCAGTCACGTGATCTGGGCCTGCTGAGCTGCGTGATTACTGTCTGCTCATCTGCTTGACAATTGCCAGCTGAGCTGCACGATTCCTGCCTGTCATCTGCTTGACAATTGCCAGCTGTGCTGCGTAATTCCTGCCTGCTCAGCTGCTTGATTATTGCCAGCTGAGCAGCATGATTCCTCACACCTGAGTTCCATGATTATTGCCTGCTGACTGTTTGATTCGTGCCTACTCAGCTCTTTGTTTATTGCCTCCAGAGGCACATGATCAGTGTATGATAGCAAACATGATCAGCGCATGATCAGTCACATGATCAGCGCCATTAAGTCACGTGATCACTACATGATAGTCATGTGATCAGTCCATGCTCAGTCACGGTATCAGTGCATGATCAGCCACGTGATCAGTGCATGATCTGTCACATGATTAGTGTATGATCATCCACGTGATCAGTGCATGGGCAGTCATGTGATCAGTGCATGATATAGACGTGATCAGTGCATGATCAGTCTCGTGATCAGTGCATGATAGCCACGTGATCAGTGCATGATCAGTCACCTGATGGGTGTATGATCATTCACGTGACCTGTACATGGTAGCTACATGATCATTGCATGATCAGCCACGTGAGTAGTGCATGATAGCCACGTGATCAGTGCATGATCAGTCACGTGATCAGTGCATGATCAGTCATGTGATCAGTACATGGTAGCTGCGTGATCATGGCATGATCAGCCACGTGATCAGTGCATGATAGCCACGTGATCAGTGCATGATCATCACGTGATCAGTGCATGATCAGCCACGTGATCAGTGCATGATCAGTCACGTGATCAGGGCCTGATGAGCTGCGTGATTACTGTCTGCTCATCTGCTTGACAATTGCCAGCTGAGCTGCACGATTCCTGCCTGTCATCTGCTTGACAATTGCCAGCTGTGCTGCGTAATTCCTGCCTGCTCAGCTGCTTGATTATTGCCAGCTGAGCAGCATGATTCCTCACACCTGAGTTCCATGATTATTGCCTGCTGACTGTTTGATTCGTGCCTACTCAGCTCTTTGTTTATTGCCTCCAGAGGCACATGATCAGTGTATGATAGCAAACATGATCAGTGCATGATCAGTCACATGATCAGTGCATTAAGTCACGTGATCAGTACATGATAGTCATGTGATCAGTCCATGCTCAGTCACGTATCAGTGCATGATCAGCCACGTGATCAGTGCATGATCTGTCACGTGATCAGTGTATGATCATCCACGTGATCAGTGCATGGGCAGTCATGTGATCAGTGCATGATATAGACGTGATCAGTGCATGATCAGTCACGTGATCAGTGCATGATAGCCACGTGATCAGTGCATGATCAGTCACGTGATGGGTGTATGATCATTCACGTGACCAGTACATGGTAGCTACATGATCATTGCATGATCAGCCACGTGAGTAGTGCATGATAGCCACGTGATCAGTGCATGATCAGTCACGTGATCAGTGCATGATCAGTCATGTGACCAGTACATGGTAGCTGCGTGATCATGGCATGATCAGCCACGTGATCAGTGCATGATAGCCACGTGATCAGTGCATGATCAGTCACGTGATCAGTGCATGATCAGTCACGTGATCAGTGCATGATCAGCCACGTGATCAGTGCATGATCAGCCACGTGATCAGTGCATGATCAGCCACGTGATCAGTGCATGATCAGTCACGTGATCAGTGCATGATAGCTACGTGATCAGTGCATGATCAGCCACGTGATCAGTGCATGATCAGCCACGTGATCAGTGCATGATCAGCCACGTGATCAGTGCATGATATCCACGTGATCAGTGCATGATCAGTCACGTGATCAGTGTATGATCAGCCACGTGAACAGTGCATGCTCAGTCACGTGATCAGGGCCTGCTGAGCTGCGTGATTACTGTCTGCTCATCTGCTTGACAATTGCCAGCTGAGCTGCACGATTCCTGCCTGTCATCTGCTTGACAATTGCCAGCTGTGCTGCGTAATTCCTGCCTGCTCAGCTGCTTGATTATTGCCAGCTGAGCAGCATGATTCCTCACACCTGAGTTCCATGATTATTGCCTGCTGACTGTTTGATTCGTGCCTACTCAGCTCTTTGTTTATTGCCTCCAGAGGCACATGATCAGTGTATGATAGCAAACATGATCAGCGCATGATCAGTCACATGATCAGCGCCATTAAGTCACGTGATCACTACATGATAGTCATGTGATCAGTCCATGCTCAGTCACGGTATCAGTGCATGATCAGCCACGTGATCAGTGCATGATAGCCACGTGATCAGTGCATGATCAGCCACGTGATCAGTGCATGATCAGCCACGTGATCAGTGCATGATTGCCACGTGATCAGTGCATGATCAGTCACGTGATCAGTGCATGATCAGTCACGTGATCAGTGCATGATCAGCCACGTGATCAGTGCATGATAGCCACGTGATCAGTGCATGATCAGTCACGTGATCAGTGCATGATCAGTCACGTGACCAGTACATGGTAGCTACGTGATCATTGCATGATCAGCCACGTGATAGTGCATGATAGCCACGTGATCAGTGCATGATCAGTCACGTGATCAGTGCATGATCAGTCACGTGATCAGTGCATGATCAGCCACGTGATCAGTGCATGATCAGCCACGTGATCAGTGCATGATAGCCACGTGATCAGTGCATGATCAGTCACGTGATCAGTGCATGATCAGTTACGTGATCAGTGCATGATCAGCCACGTGATCAGTGCATGATCAATTACGTGATCAGTGCATGATCAGTCACGTGATCAGTGCATGATAGCTGCGTGATCAGTGCATGATCAGCCACGTGATCAGTGCATGATAGCCACGTGATCAGTGCATGATCAGTCACGTGATCAGTGCATGATCAGTCACGTGATCAGTGCATGATCAGCCACGTGATCAGTGCATGATCAGTCACGTGATCAGTGCATGATAGCTGCGTGATCAGTGCATGATCAGCCACGTGATCAGTGCATGATAGCCACGTGATCAGTGCATGATCAGCCACGTGATCAGTGCATGATCAGTCACGTGATCAGTGCATGATCAGTCACGTGATCAGTGCATGATAGCTACGTGATCAGTGCATGATCAGCCACGTGATCAGTGCATGATAGCCACGTGATCAGTGCATGATCAGCCACGTGATCAGTGCATGATCAGTCACGTGATCAGTGCATGATCAGCCACGTGATCAGTGCATGATCAGCCACGTGATCAGTGCATGATAGCCACGTGATCAGTGCATGATCAGTCACGTGATCAGTGCATGATCAGTCACGTGATCAGTGCATGATAGCTACGTGATCAGTGCATGATCAGCCACGTGATCAGTGCATGATAGCCACGTGATCAGTGCATGATCAGCCACGTGATCAGTGCATGATCAGTCACGTGATCAGTGTGTGATCAGCCACGTGATCAGTGCATGATCAGCCACGTGATCAGTGCATGATCAATTACGTGATCAGTGCATGATCAGTCACGTGATCAGTACATGATAGCTACGTGATCAGTGCATGATCAGCCACGTGATCAGTGCATGATAGCCACGTGATCAGTGCATGATCAGTCACGTGATCAGTGCATGATCAGTCACGTGATCAGTGCATGATCAGCCACGTGATCAGTGCATGATAGCCACGTGATCAGTGCATGATCAGTCACGTGATCAGTGCATGATCAGTCACGTGATCAGTGCATGATAGTTACGTGATCATTGCATGATCAGCCACGTGATCAGTGCATGATAGCCACGTGATCAGTGCATGATCAGTCACGTGATCAGTGCATGATCAGCCACGTGATCAGTGCATGATAGCCACGTGATCAGTGCATGATCAGTCACGTGATCAGTGCATGATCAGTCACGTGATCAGTGCATGATCAGCCACGTGATCAGTGCATGATCAGCCACGTGATCAGTGCATGATCAGCCACGTGATCAGTGCATGATCAGTCACGTGATCAGTGCATGATCAGCCACGTGATCAGTGCATGGTCAGACACGTGAACAGTGTATGATCAGCCACGTGATCAGTGCATGATATCCAAGTGATCAGTGCATGATCAATCACGTGATCAGTGTATGATCAGCCACGTGAACAGTGCATGCTCAGTCACGTGATCAGGGCCTGCTGAGCTGCGTGATTACTGTCTGCTCATCTGCTTGACAATTGCCAGCTGAGCTGCACGATTCCTGCCTGTCATCTGCTTGACAATTGCCAGCTGTGCTGCGTAATTCCTGCCTGCTCAGCTGCTTGATTATTGCCAGCTGAGCAGCATGATTCCTCACAGCTGAGTTCCATGATTATTGCCTGCTGACTGTTTGATTCGTGCCTACTCAGCTCTTTGTTTATTGCCTCCAGAGGCACATGATCAGTGTATGATAGCAAACATGATCAGCGCATGATCAGTCACAGGGTCAGCGCCATTAAGTCACGTGATCACTACATGATAGTCATGTGATCAGTCCATGCTCAGTCACGGTATCAGTGCATGATCAGCCACGTGATCAGTGCATGATCAGCCACGTGATCAGTGCATGATAGCCACGTGATCAGTGCATGATCAGCCACGTGATCAGTGCATGATAGCCACGTGATCAGTGCATGATCAGTCACCTGATGGGTGTATGATCAGTCACGTGACAGGTACATGGTAGCTACATGATCATTGCATGATCAGCCACGAGAGTAGTGCATGATAGCCACGTGATCAGTGCATGATCAGTCACGTGATCAGTGCATGATCAGTCATGTGATCAGTGCATGATCAGGCACGTGATCAGTGCATGATCAGCCACGTGATCAGTGCATGATAGCCACGTGATCAGTGCATGATCAGTCACGTGATCAGTGCATGATCAGTCACGTGATCAGTGCATGATCAGCCACGTGATCAGTGCATGATCAATTACGTGATCAGTGCATGATCAGTCACGTGATCAGTGCATGATAGCTACGTGATCAGTGCATGATCAGCCACGTGATCAGTGCATGATAGCCACGTGATCAGTGCATGATCAGTCACGTGATCAGTGCATGATCAGCCACGTGATCAGTGCATGATCAGTCACGTGATCAGTGCATGGTAGCTGCGTGATCAGTGCATGATCAGCCACGTGATCAGTGCATGATAGCCACGTGATCAGTGCATGATCAGCCACGTGATCAGTGCATGATCAGTCACGTGATCAGTGCATGATCAGTCACGTGATCAGTGCATGATAGCACGTGATCAGTGCATGATCAGCCACGTGATCAGTGCATGATAGCCACGTGATCAGTGCATGATAGCCACGTGATCAGTGCATGATCAGTCACGTGATCAGTGTGTGATCAGCCACGTGATCAGTGCATGATATCCACGTGATCAGTGCATGATAGCCACGTGATCAGTGCATGATAGCCACGTGATCAGTGCATGATCAGTCACGTGATCAGTGCATGATCAGCCACGTGATCAGTGCATGATCAGTCACGTGATCAGTGCATGATCATTACGTGATCAGTGCATGATCAGTCACGTGACCAGTGCATGGTTGCTACGTGATCAGTGCATGATCAGCCACGTGATCAGTGCATGATAGCCACGTGATCAGTGCATGATCAGTCACGTGATCAGTGCATGATCAGTCACGTGATCAGTGCATGATCATTTACGTGATCAGTGCATGATCAGTCACGTGACCAGTATATGGTAGCTACGTGATCATTGCATGATCAGCCACGTGATCAGTGCATGATAGCCACGTGATCAGTGCATGATCAGTTACGTGATCAGTGTATGATCAGCCACGTGATCAGTGCATGAGTGCCACGTGATCAGTGCATGATAGCCACGTGATCAGTGCATGATCAGTCACGTGATCAGTGCATGATCAGTCACGTGATCAGTGCATGATCAGCCACGTGATCAGTGCATGATCAGTCACGTGATCAGTGCATGATCAGTCACGTGATCAGTGCATGGTAGCTACGTGATCAGTGCATGATCAGCCACGTGATCAGTGCATGATAGCCACGTGATCAGTGCATGATAGCCACGTGATCAGTGCATGATCAGTCACGTGATCATGTGTGATCAGCCACGTGATCAGTGCATGATCAGCCACGTGATCAGTGCATGATCAATCACGTGATCAGTGCATGATCAGTCACGTGATCAGTGCATGGTAGCTACGTGATCAGTGCATGATCAGCCACGTGATCAGTGCATGATAGCCACGTGATCAGTGCATGATCAGTCACGTGATCAGTGCATGATCAGTCACGTGATCAGTGCATGATCAGTCACGTGATCAGTGCATAGTAGCCACGTGATCAGTGCATGACGAGCCACGTGATCAGTGCATGATGCCACGTGATCAGTGCATGATCAGTCACGTGATCAGTGCATGATCAGCCACGTGATCAGTGCATGATCAGCCACGTGATCAGTGCATGATAGCCACGTGATCAGTGCATGATCAGTCACGTGATCAGTGCATGATCAGCCACGTGATCAGTGCATGATCAGCCACGTGATCAGTGCATGATAGCCACGTGATCAGTGCATGATCAGCCACGTGATCAGTGCATGATCAGCCACGTGATCAGTGCATGATCAGTCACGTGATCAGTGCATGATCAGCCACGTGATCAGTGCATGATCAGCCACGTGACCAGTGCATGGTAGCCACGTGATCATTGCATGATCAGCCACGTGATCAGTGCATGATCAGTCACGTGATCAGTGCATGGTAGCTACGTGATCAGTGCATGATCAGTCACGTGATCAGTGCATGATCAGTCACGTGATCAGTGCATGATCAGTTACGTGATCAGTGCATGATCAGTCGCGTGACCAGTGCATGGTAGCTGCGTGATCAGTGCATGATCAGCCACGTGATCAGTGCATGATAGCCACGTGATCAGTGCATGATCAGTCACGTGATCAGTGCATGATCAGTCACGTGATCAGTGCATGATCAGCCACGTGATCAGTGCATGATAGCCACGTGATCAGTGCATGATCAGTCACGTGATCAGTGCATGATCAGCCACGTGATCAGTGCATGATCAGTCACGTGATCAGTGCATGATATAGACGTGATCAGTGCATGATCAGTCACGTGATCAGTGCATGATCAGCCACGTGATCAGTGCATGATCAGCCACGTGATCAGTGCATGATAGCCAGTGATCAGTGCATGATCAGTCACGTGATCAGTGCATGATCAGTCACGTGATCAGTGCATGATAGCCACGATCAGTGCATGATCAGTCACGTGATCAGTGCATGATCAGTCACGTGATCAGTGCATGATCAGTCACGTGATCGTGTGTGATCAGCCACGTGATCAGTGCATGATAGCCACGTGATCAGTGCATGATAGCCACGTGATCAGTGCATGATCAGTCACGTGATCAGTGCATGATCAGTCACGTGACAGTACATGTACCTGCGTGATCAGTGCATGATCAGCCACGTGATCAGTGCATGATAGCCACGTGATCAGTGCATGATCAGTCACGTGATCAGTGCATGATCAGCCACGTGATCAGTGCATGATCAGCCACGTGATCAGTGCATGATCAGCCACGTGATCAGTGCATGATCAGCCACGTGATCAGTGCATGATCAATCACGTGATCAGTGCATGATCAGTCACGTGATCAGTGCATGATAGCCACGTGATCAGTGCATGATCAGCCACGTGATCAGTGCATGATAGCCACGTGATCAGTGCATGATAGCCACGTGATCAGTGCATGATCAGTCACGTGATCATGTGTGATCAGCCACGTGATCAGTGCATGATCAGCCACGTGATCAGTGCATGATCAATTACGTGATCAGTGCATGATCAGTCACGTGATCAGTGCATGGTAGCTACGTGATCAGTGCATGATCAGCCACGTGATCAGTGCATGATAGCCACGTGATCAGTGCATGATCAGTCACGTGATCAGTGCATGATCAGCCACGTGATCAGTGCATGATCAGTCACGTGACAGTATATGTAGCCACGTGATCAGTGCATGACAGCCACGTGATCAGTGCATGATGCCACGTGATCAGTGCATGATCAGTCACGTGATCAGTGTGTGATCAGCCACGTGATCAGTGCATGATCAGCCACGTGATCAGTGCATGATAGCCACGTGATCAGTGCATGATCAGTTACGTGATCAGTGCATGATCAGCCACGTGATCAGTGCATGGTCAGACACGTGATCAGTGCATGATCAGCCACGTGATCAGTGCATGATATCCACGTGATCAGTGCATGATCAGTCACGTGATCAGTGTATGATCAGCCACGTGAACAGTGCATGCTCAGTCACGTGATCAGTGCCTGCTGAGCTGCGTGATTACTGTCTGCTCATCTGCTTGACAATTGCCAGCTGTGCTGCGTAATTCCTGCCTGCTCAGCTGCTTGATTATTGCCAGCTGAGCAGCATGATTACTCACAGCTGAGTTCCATGATTATTGCCTGCTGACTGTTTGATTCGTGCCTACTCAGCTCTTTGTTTATTGCCTCCAGAGGCACATGATCAGTGTATGATAGCAAACATGATCAGTGCATGATCAGCACCATTAAGTAACGTGATCACTACATGATAGTCATGTGATCAGTCCATGATCAGTCACGGTATCAGTGCATGATCAGCCACGTGATCAGTGCATGATCAGCCACGTGATCAGTGCATGATCAGCCACGTGATCAGTGCATGATCAGCCACGTGATCAGTGCATGATAGCTACGTGATCAGTGCATGATCAGTCACGTGATCAGTGCATGATCAGGCACGTGATCAGTGCATGATCAGCCACGTGATCAGTGCATGATAGCCACGTGATCAGTGCATGATCAGTCACGTGATCAGTGCATGATCAGTCACGTGACCAGTGCATGGTAGCTGCGTGATCATTGCATGATCAGCCACGTGATCAGTGCATGATAGCCACGTGATCAGTGCATGATCAGTCACGTGATCAGTGCATGATCAGCCACGTGATCAGTGCATGATAGCCACGTGATCAGTGCATGATCAGTCACGTGATCAGTGCATGATCAGTCACGTGATCAGTGCATGATCAGCCACGTGATCAGTGCATGATCAGCCACGTGATCAGTGCATGATCAGTCACGTGATCAGTGCATGATCAGTCACGTGATCAGTGCATGATCAGCCACGTGATCAGTGCATGATCAGACACGTGATCAGTGCATGATCAGCCACGTGATCAGTGCATGATATCCACGTGATCAGTGCTTGATCAATCACGTGATCAGTGTATGATCAGCCAGGTGAACAGTGCATGCTCAGTCACGTGATCAGGGCCTGCTGAGCTGCGTGATTACTGTCTGCTCATCTGCTTGACAATTGCCAGCTGAGCTGCATGATTCCTGCCTGTCATCTGCTTGACAATTGCCAGCTGTGCTGTGTAATTCCTGCCTGCTCAGCTGCTTGATTATTGCCAGCTGAGCAGCATGATTCCTCACAGCTGAGTTCCATGATTATTGCCTGCTGACTGTTTGATTCGTGCCTACTCAGCTCTTTGTTTATTGCCTCCAGAGGCACATGATCAGTGTATGATAGCAAACATGCTCAGCGCATGATCAGTCACATGGTCAGCGCCATTAAGTCACGTGATCACTACATGATAGTCATGTGATCAGTCCATGCTCAGTCACGGTATCAGTGCATGATCAGCCACGTGATCAGTGCATGATAGCCACGTGATCATTGCATGATAGCCACGTGATCAGTGCATGATCAGCCAGGTGATCATTGAATGATTGCTACGTGATCAGTTCATGATTAGTCACGTGATCTGTGCATGACCAGGCAGGTGATCAGTGTATGACCAACCACATGATCAGTGCATGATAGCCACGTGATCAGCGCATGATCATTCACCTGATGGGTGTATGATCAGTCACGTCACCGGTACATGGTAGCTACGTGATCATTGCATGATCAGCCACGTGAGTAGTGCATGATAGCCACGTGATCAGTGCATGATCAGTGACGTGATCAGTGCATGATCAGTCATGTAATCTGTGCATGACCAGGCACGTGATCAGTGCATGACCAGGCACGTGATCAGTGCATGATCAGCCACGTGATCAGTGCATGATCAATCACATCATCAGTGCATGATCAGTCACGTGACCAGTGCATGGTAGCTGCGTGATCACTGCATGATCAGCCACGTGATAAGTGCATGTTCAATCACGTGTTCAGTGCATGATTAGCCACGTGATCAGTGCATGATATCCAAGTGATCAATGCTTGATCAATCACGTGATCCGTGTATGATCAGCCAGGTGAACAGTGCATGCTCAGTCACGTGATCAGGGCCTGCTGAGCTGCGTGATTACTGTCTGCTCATCTGCTTGACAATTGCCAGCTGAGCTGCATGATTTCTGCCTGTCATCTGCTTGACAATTGCCAGCTGTGCTGCGTAATTCCTGACTGCTCAGCTGCTTGATTATTGCAAGCTGAGCGGCATGATTCCTCACAGCTGAGTTCCATGATTACTGCCTGCTGACTGTTTGATTCGTGCCTACTCAGCTCTTTGTTTATTGCCTCCAGAGGCACATGATCAGTGTATGATAGCAAACATGCTCAGCGCATGATCAGTCACATGATCAGCTCCATTAAGTCACGTGATCACTACATGATAGTCATGTGACCAGTCCATGCTCAGTCATGGTATCAGTGCATGATCAGCCACGTGATCAGTGCATGATAGCCACGTGATCAGTGCATGATCAGCCACGTGATCAGTGCATGATCAGCCAGGTGATCAGTGAATGATTGCTACGTGATCAGTTCATGATTAGTCACGTGATCTGTGCATGACCAGGCAGGTGATCAGTGTATGACCAGCCACATGATCAGTGCATGATAGCCACGTGATCAGTGCATGATCAGTCACCTGATGGGTGTATGATCAGTCACGTGACCGGTACATGGTAGCTACATGATCATTGCATGATCAGCCACGTGAGTAGTGCATGATAGCCACGTGATCAGTGCATGATCAGTGACGTGATCAGTGCATGATCAGTCATGTAATCTGTGCATGACCAGGCACGTGATCAGTGTATGACCAGCCATGTGATCAGTGCATGATAGCCACGTGATCAGTGCATGATAAGTCACGTGATCAGTGCATGATCAGTCAAGTGATCAGTGCATGATCAGCCACATGATCAGTGCATGATCAATTACGTCAGCAGTGCATGATCAGTCACGTGACCAGTACATGGTAGCTGCGTGATCAGTGTATGACCAGCCATGTGATCAGTGCATGATAGCCACGTGATCAGTGCATGATCAGTCACGTGATCAGTGCATGATCAGTCACGTGATCAGTGCCTGATCAGCCACATGATCAGTGCATGATCAGTCACGTGACCAGCACATGGTAGCTGCGTGATCATTTCATGATCAGCCACGTTAGCAGTGCATGATCAGCCACGTGATCAGTGCTTGATCAGCCACATGATCAGTGCATGATCAATTACATGATCAGTGCAAGATCAGTCACGTGACCTGTACATGGTAGCTACGTGATCATTGCATGATCAGCCACGTGATCAGTGCATGATAGCCACGTGATCAGTGCATGATAGCCATGTGATCAGTGCATGATCAGCCACGTGATCAGTGCATGATCAATTACATCATCAGTGCATGATCAGTCACGTGACCAGTGCATGGTAGCTGCGTGATCACTGCATGATCAGCCACGTGATAAGTGCATGTTCAATCACGTGTTCAGTGCATGATTAGCCACGTGATCATTGCATGATATCCAAGTGATCAATGCTTGATCAATCACGTGATCGGTGTATGATCAGCCACGTGAACAGTGCATGCTCAGTCACGTGATCAGGGCCTGCTGAGCTGCGTGATTTCTGTCTGCTCATCTGCTTGACAATTGCCAGCTGAGCTGCATGATTCCTGCCTGTCATCTGCTTGACAATTGCCAGCTGTGCTGCGTAATTCCTGAATGCTCAGCTGCTTGATTATTGCAAGCTGAGCAGCATGATTCCTCACAGCTGAGTTCCATGATTATTGCCTGCTGACTGTTTGATTCGTGCCTACTCAGCTCTTTGTTTATTGCCTCCAGAGGCACATGATCAGTGTATGATAGCAAACATGCTCAGCGCATGATCAGTCACATGGTCAGCGCCATTAAGTCACGTGATCACTACATGATAGTCATGTGACCAGTCCATGCTCAGTCATGGTATCAGTGCATGATCAGACACGTGATCAGTGCATGATAGCCACGTGATCATTGCTTGATAGCCACGTGATCAGTGCATGATCAGCCACGTGATCAGTGAATGATTGCTACGTGATCAGTTCATGATTAGTCACGTGATCTGTGCATGACCAGGCAGGTGATCAGTGTATGATCAGCCACATGATCAGTGCATGATAGCCACGTGATCAGTGCATGATCAGTCACCTGATGGGTGCATGATCAGTCACGTGACCAGTACATGGTAGCTACATGATCATTGCATGATCAGCCACGTGAGTAGTGCATGATAGCCACGTGATCAGTGCATGATCAGTCACGTGATCAGTGCATGATCAGTCATGTAATCTGTGCATGACCAGGCACGTGATCAGTGTATGACCAGCCATGTGATCAGTGCATGATAGCCACGTGATCAGTGCATGATAAGTCACGTGATCAGTGCATGATCAGTCAAGTGATCAGTGCATGATCAGCCACATGATCAGTGCATGATCAATTACGTCAGCAGTGCATGATCAGTCACGTGACCAGTACATGGTAGCTGCGTGATCAGTGTATGACCAGCCATGTGATCAGTGCATGATAGCCACGTGATCAGTGCATGATCAGTCACGTGATCAGTGCATGATCAGTCACGTGATCAGTGCCTGATCAGCCACATGATCAGTGCATGATCAGTCACGTGACCAGCACATGGTAGCTGCGTGATCATTTCGTGATCAGCCACGTTAGCAGTGCATGATAGCCACGTGATCAGTGCTTGATCAGCCACATGATCAGTGCATGATCAATTACATGATCAGTGCAAGATCAGTCACGTGACCTGTACATGGTAGCTACGTGATCATTGAATGATCAGCCACGTGATCAGTGCATGATAGCCACGTGATCAGTGCATGATAGCCACGTGATCAGTGCATGATCAGTCACGTGATACGTGTGTGATCAGCCACATGATCCGTGCATGATATCCACGTGATCAGTGAATGATAGCCTCGTGATCAGTGCATGATAACCACGTGATCAGTGCCTGATCAGTCACGTGATACGTGTGTGATCAGCCACGTGATCAGTGCATGATGAGTCAGGTGATCAGTGCAGAATTCATTACGTGATCAGTGCATGATCAGTCACGTGACCAGTAAATGGTTGCTACGTGATCATTGCATGATCAGCCACGTGAGCAGTGCATGATAGCCACGTGATCAGTGCGTGATCAGTCACGTGATCAGTACATGATCAGTCACGTGAACCTTGCATGATCATTTACGTGATCTCTGCATGATCAGTCACGTGGCCATATATGGTAGCTACGTGAACATTGCATGACCAGCCAGGTGAGAAGTGCATGATAGCCACCTGATGTGTGCATGATCAGTTACGTGAGCAAAATATGATCAGCCACGTGATCAGTGCATGAGTGCCACGTGATCAGTGCATGATAGACACGTGATCAGTGCATGATGAGTCTCGTGAAGAGTGCATGATCAGTCATGTGATCAGTGTATGATCAGCCACTTGATCAGTGCATGATCAATTCCGTGATCAGTGCATGATCGGTCATGTGACCAGTACATAGTAGCTATGTGAACATTGTATGATCAGCCACGTAAGCAGTGCATGATAGACACGTGATCACTGCATGATCAATCACGTGATCAGTACATGATCAGTCACGTGATCAGTGCATGATCAATTACGTTACCATTGCATGATCAGTCACGTGACCAGTACATGTAAGGTACGTGATCATTGCAGGATCAGCTACGTGAGCACTGCATGATAGACACGTGATCAGTGCAGATCAGCTACGTGAGCAGTGTATGATCAGCCACGTGATCAGTGCATGATCAGACACGTGATCAGGGTATGATCAGCCACGTGATCAGTGCATGATACCTACGTGATCAGTTCATGATTAGTCACATGATCTGTGCCTGACAGGCACGTAATCAGTGCATGATATTCACGTGATCAGTGAATTATAGCCACGTGATAAGTTCATGATTAGTCACGTGATCTGTGCATGACCAGGAACTTGAGCAGTGTATGATCAGCCACGTGATCAGTGCATTACAGCTGCGTGATAAGTTCATGATTAGTCACGTGATCTGTGCATGTCCAGGCACGTGTAAAGTGTGTGATCAGCCACGTAATCAGGGCATTATAGCCACGTGATCAGTGCATGACCAGCCACATGATCAGTGCATGATCAGTCACGTGACCAGCACATAGTAGCTGCATGATCATTTCATGATCAGCCACGTTAGCAGTGCATGATAGCCATGTGATCACTGCTTGATCAGCCACGTGATCAGTGCATGATCAATTACGTGATCAGTGCAAGATCAGTCACGTGACCAGTACATGGTAGCTACGGGATTATTGCATGATCAGCCACGTGATCAGTGCATGATAGCCACGTGATCAGTGCATGATAGCCACGTGATCAGTGCATGATCAGTCACGTGATCAGTGTGTGATCAGCCACGTGATCCGAGCATGATATCCACGTCATCAGTGAATGATAGCCACGTGATCAGTGCATGATAACCACGTGATCAGTGCATGATCAGTCACGTGATAAGTGTGTGATCAGCCACGTGATCAGTGCATGATGAGTCAGGTGATCAGTGCAGGATTCATTACGTGATCAGTGCATGATCAGTCACGTGACCAGTAAATGGTTGCTACGTGATCATTGCATATCAGCCACGTGAGCAGTGCATGATAGCCACGTGATCAGTGCATGATCAATTACGTGATCAGTGCATGATCAGTCACGTGACCAGCACATGGTAGCTACATGATCATTGCATGATCAGCCACGTGATCAGTGCATGATAGCCACGTGATCAGTGCATGATCAGTCATGTGATACGTGTGTGATCAGCCACGTGATCAGTGCATGATATCCACGTGATCAGTGAATGATAGCCACGTGATTAGTGCATGATAGCCACGTGATCAGTGCATGATCAGTCACGTGATACGTGTGTGATCAGCCACGTGATCAGTGCATGATGAGCCAGGTGATCAGTGCAGGATTCATTACGTGATCAGTGCATGATCAGTCACGTGATCAGTACATGATGAATCAACTGAACAGTGCATGATCATTTACGTGATCTGAGCATGATCAGTCACGTGACCAGTATATTGTAGCTACGTGAACATTGCATGACCAGCCAGGTGAGAAGTGCATGATAGCCACGTGATGTGCATGATCAGTTACGTGATCAGAGTATGATCAGCCACGTGATCAGTGCATGAGTTACACGTGATCAGTGCATGATCAGTTACGTGAACAGTGTATAATCAGCCACGTGAGCAGTGCATGTTCAGACACGTGAACAGTGTATGATCAAACACGTGATCAGTGCATGATATCGACGTGATCAGTGCATGATGAGTCTCGTGAACAGTGCACGATCAGTCACGTGATCAGTGCATGATCAGCCACGTGATCAGTGCATGATCAGCCACGTGATCAGTGCATGATACCTACGTGATCAGTTCATGATTAGTCACGTAATCTGTGCCTGACAGGCACGTAATCAGTGCATGATATTCACGTGATCAGTGAATTATAGCCACGTGATAAGTTCATGATTAGTCACGTGATCTGTGCATGACAAGGAACTTGAACAGTGTATGATCAGCCACGTGATCAGGGCATTATAGCCACGTGATCAGTGCATGATCAGTCAAGTGATCAGTGCGAGAACAGTCACGTGATCAGTGCATGATGAGCCACGGTATCAGTGCTGGATCAATTACATGATCAGTGCATGATCAGTCAGGTGACCAGTACATGGTTGCTACGTGATCATTGCATGATCACCAACGTGAGGAGAGCATGATAGCCACGTGATCAGTGCATGATAGCCACGTGATCACTGCATGATCTGTCACATGATCTGTGTATGATCATCCACGTGACCAGGGCATGGGCAGTCATGTGATCAGTGCATGATATAGACGTGATCAGTGCATGATCAGTCTCGTGATCAGTGTATGATCAACCACGTGATTAGTGCACGATAGCCAGGTAATGAGTGCATGATAGCCAGATGATCAGTGCATTATCAGTCACGTGATCAGTGTATGATCAGTCAAGTAATCAGTGCATGATAGCCAACAGTTCAGTGGATGATCAGTCACGTGATCAGTGCATGGTCAGTCACGTGATCATTGCATGGTCAGTCACGTGATACGTATGTGATCAGCCACGTGATCAGTGCATGATATCCACGTGATCAGTGCAGGATTGCCACGTGATCAATTCATGATTAGTCACGTGATCTGTACATCATCAGTCATTTGACTAGTACGTCGTAGCTCCGTGATCATTGCATGATCAGCCACATGAGCAGTGCATGATAGCCACGTGATCAGTGCATGATCAGTCACGTGATCAGTGTATGATCATCCACGTGATCAGTGCATGATGAGCCACGTGATCAGTGCATGATCAGCCACGTGATCAGTGCATGATGAGCCACGTGATCAGTGCAGTATCAATTACTTGATCAGTGCTTGATCAGTCACGGGACCAGTACATGGTAGCTATGTGATCATTGCATGATCAGCCACCTGATCAGTGCATGATAGCCACGTGATCAGTGCATGAGAGCCACGGGATCAGTGCATGATCAGCCACCTGATCAGTGCATGATAGCCACGTGATCAGTGCATGAGAGCCACGTGATCAGTGCGTGCACAGTCCCATGATCAGCGCCTGTCAGTCACTGATCATTGCCTGATAAACACGTGATCAGTGCATGATGAGCCATGTGATCAGTGCCTGATCAGCCACGTCATCAGTGCATGCCCAGTCACGTCATCAGTGCATGATAGCCACGTGATCAGTGCATGCTCAGTCACGTGATCTGGACTTGATCAGCCACGTGATCAGTGTCTTCAGGGTCACGTGATCAGGGCCTGCTGAGCTGCGTGATTCCTGCCGGCTCATCTGCATGACAATTGCCATCTGAGCTGCGTGATTCCTGTCGGCTCATCTGCTTGACAATTGCCAGCTGAGCTGCGTGATTCCTGCCTGGTCACGTGCTTGATTATTGCCAGTTGAGCAGCATGATTCATCACTGCTGAGCTCCATGCTTATTGCCTGCTGATTGCGTGGTTCGTGTCTGCTCAGCTCTTTGAGTATCGCCTCCTGAGGTCCCTGTTCGGTCGCCACCTGCCGGGGACCAGGCCCAACTGATCCAGGGTATTCGAAGGAGAGATGGCCTAGGCGACTATTTATATGCTAATCAGAGATGTCAAGAATAATAGTATGAGGAGAGCTCAGTAGGAAAATTCGGTGGAGAAAAGAGACTGAGTAGCTTGGTTTACGCAGAAGACCAATCAAACTTCAAGACAAGAAGTTTGCACCACTTACGTAGGCCTCAGGCGCCCTCTCGAATAGTGAAAGGTGCCTCACCCTAGACACCTTCTCGAGTGGGTCTTAGCAGCCCAGGCATAATTAGTAAGCGTGGTGGGTTCCGTGCTCCAGATGGAGACTCAGCTGGAAGTTAAATGGAAGAATGACAAGGAACTTTATGAATTGGAGCTGTAAGTTAACTCTTTGACAGAGAGAGCGAGATGGTGGTGGGGGACAGCCCCCAGTGAAATAAGAGGTGAGAGCACAAAGCAATACAGTAGGCAGACTCTGTTTTTTTGGGGGGGGAGATGCTGGAGAATATCCGGGTGGACTCCTGAGGCTCGATCCCGCATTTGCCTATGCCGAGCCTCCTTCCTCATGACCTTTGTCCAGAGTGGAATGCCTCCCCGGCTCCCGGCACATGATCAGTGCATGCTCAGTCACGATATCAGTGCCTGCTCAGCCACGTGATCACTGACGGCACAGTCACGTGATCAGTGCCTCTCAGTCACGTGATCACCGTATGATAAACACGTGATCAGTGAATGACCAGCCACGTGATCACTGCATGGGAGGTCAGGTGGTCAGTTCCTGATCAGCCACCTGATCAGTGCGTGCACAGTCCCCTGATCAGCGCCTGTCAGTCACTGATCACTGCCTGATAAACACGTGATCAGTGCCCGAACAGCCACGTCATCAGTGCATGCGCAGTCACGTGATCAGTGCATGATAGCCACGTGATCAGTGCGTGACAGTCCCATGATCAGCGCCTGTCAGTCACTGATCATTGCCTGATAAACACGTGATCAGTGCATGATAGCCACGTGATCAGTGCATGATCAGTCACGTGATCAGTACATGATCAGCCACGTGAACAGTGCATGATCATTTACGTGATCTGTGCATGATCAGTCACGTGACCAGTATATTGTAGCTATGTGATCATTCCATGACGAGCCACGTGAGCAGTGCATGATAGCCACGTGATGTGTGCATAATGAGTTACGTGAGCAGTGTATGATCAGCCACGTGATCAGTGCATGAGTGCCACGTGATCAGTGCATGATATGTCATGTGACAGGAGTGTGATCAGCCACGTGAACAGTGCATGTTCAGCCACGTGATCAGTCCATGATAGCCACGTGATCAGTGCATGATCAGTTACCAGAGCAGTGTATGATCAGCCACGTGATCAGTGCATGGTCAGACACGTGAACAGTGTATGATGAGCCATGTGATCAGTGCATGATATTCAAGTGATCAGTGCATGATCATCACGTGATCAGTGTATGATCAGCCACGTGAACAGTGCATGCTCAGTCACGTGATCAGGGCCTGCTGAGCTGCGTGATTACTGTCTGCTCATCTGCTTGACAATTGCCAGCTGTGCTGCGTAATTCCTGCCTGCTCAGCTGCTTGATTATTGCCAGCTGAGCCGCATGATTCCTCACACCTGAGTTCCATGATTATTGCATGCTGACTGTTTGATTCGTGCCTACTCAGCTCTTTGTTTATTGCCTCCAGAGGCACATGATCAGTGTATGATAGCAAACATGGTCAGCGCATGATCAGTCACATGATCAGCGCCATTAAGTCACGTGATAACTACATGATAGTCATGTGATCAGTCCATGCTCATTCACGGTATCAGTGCATGATCAGCCACGTGATCAGTGCATGATCAGCCAGGTGATCAGTTAATGATAGCTATGTGATCAGTTCATGATTTGTCACGTGATCTGTGCATGACCAGGCAGGTGATCAGTGTATGATCAGCCACGTGAACAGTGCATGATAGCCACATGATCAGTGCATGATCCGTCACCTGATGGGTGTATGATCAGTCACCTGACCGGTACATGGTAGCTACATGATCATTGCATGATCAGCCACGTTAGTAGTGCATGATAGCCACGTGATCAGTGCATGATCCGTCACCTGATCGGTGTATGATCAGTCAACTGACCAGTACATGGTAGCTACATGATCAGTGCATGATCAGCCACGTGATCAGTGCATGATAGCCACGTGATGAGTGCATGATCAGTCACGTGATCAGTGCATGATCAGTCATGTAATCTGTGCATGACCAGGCACGTGATCAGTGTATGACCAGCCAAGTGATCAGTGCATGATAGCCACGTGATCAGTGCATGATCAGTCACGTGATCAGTGCATGATCAGTCACGTGATCAGTGGATGATCAGCCACGTGATCAGTGCATGATCAGCCACATGATCAGTGCATGATCAATTACGTGATCAGTGCATGATCAGTCACGTGACCAGTATATGGTAGCTAGGTGATCATTTCCTGATCAGCCATATGAGCCGTGCATGATAGCCACGAGATCAGTGCATGATCAGTCACGTGATCAGTGCATGATCACTCACGTTAACAGTGCATGATAAGTCACCTGATCAGTGCATGATCAATTACGTGATCAGTGCATGATCACTCACGTGACCAGTACATGGTAGCTACGTGATCATTGCATGAACAGCCGTGTGAGCAGTGCATGATAGCCACGTGATCAGTGCATGATCTGTCACATGATCAGTGCATGATCATCCGGGTGATCAGTGCATGGGCAGTCATGTGATCAGTGCATGATATAGACGTGATTAGTGCATGATCAGTCTCGTGATCAGTGTATGATCAACCACGTGATCAGTGCATGATAGCCAGTTAATGAGTGCACGATAGCCAGATGATCAGTGCATTATCAGTCACGTGATCAGTGTTTGATCAGCCAAGTAAAAAGTGCATGATAGCCAACTGATCAGTGTATGATCAGCCACGTGATCAGTGCATGATCAGTTACGTGAGCAGTGTATGATCAGCCACGTGATCAGTGCGTGGTCAGACACGTGAACAGTGTATGATCAGCCACGTGATCAGTGCATGATAGCCACGTGATCAGTGCATGATCAGTTACGTGATCAGTGTATGATCAGCCACGTGAACAGTGCATGCTCAGTCACGTGATCAGGGCCTGCTGAGCTGCGTGATTACTGTCTGCTCATCTGCTTGACAATTGCCAGCTGAGCTGCACGATTCCTGCCTGTCATCTGCTTGACAATTGTCAGCTGTGCTGCGTAATTCCTGCCTGCTCAGCTGCTTGATTATTGCCAGCTGAGCAGCATGATTCCTCACAGCTGAGTTCCATGATTATTGCCTGCTGACTGTTTGATTCGTGCCTACTCAGCTCTTTGTTTATTGCCTCCAGAGGCACATGATCAATGTATGATAGCAAACATGATCAGCGCATGATCAGTCACATGATCAGCGCCATTAAGTCACGTGATCACTACATGATAGTCATGTGATCAGTCCATGCTCAGTCACGGTATCAGTGCATGATCAGCCACGTGATCAGTGCATGATCAGCCACGTGATCAGTGCATGATCAGCCACGTGATCAGTGCATGATCAGTCACGTGATCAGTGCATGATCAGGCACGTGATCAGTGCATGATCAGCCACGTGATCAGTGCATGATAGCCACGTGATCAGTGCATGATCAGTCACCTGATGGGTGTATGATCAGTCACGTGACCAGTACATGGTAGCTACATGATCATTGCATGATCAGCCACGTGAGTAGTGCATGATAGCCACGTGATCAGTGCATGATCAGTCACGTGATCAGTGCATGATCAGTCACGTGATCAGTGCATGATCAGTCACGTGATCAGTGCATGATCAGCCACGTGATCAGTGCATGATCAGTCACGTGATCAGTGCATGATAGCTACGTGATCAGTGCATGATCAGCCACGTGATCAGTGCATGATAGCCACGTGATCAGTGCATGATCAGTCACGTGATCAGTGCATGATCATCCACGTGATCAGTGCATGATCAGTCACGTGATCAGTGCATGATATAGACGTGATCAGTGCATGATCAGTCACGTGATCAGTGCATGATCAGCCACGTGATCAGTGCATGATAGCCAGTGATCAGTGCATGATAGCCAGTGATCAGTGCATGATCAGTCACGTGATCAGTGCATGATCAGCCACGTGATCAGTGCATGATCAGCCACGTGATCAGTGCATGATCAGCCACGTGATCAGTGCATGATCAGTTACGTGATCAGTGTATGATCAGCCACGTGATCAGTGCATGGTCAGACACGTGAACAGTGTATGATCAGCCACGTGATCAGTGCATGATAGCCACGTGATCAGTGCATGATCAGTTACGTGATCAGTGTATGATCAGCCACGTGAACAGTGCATGCTCAGTCACGTGATCTGGGCCTGCTGAGCTGCGTGATTACTGTCTGCTCATCTGCTTGACAATTGCCAGCTGAGCTGCACGATTCCTGCCTGTCATCTGCTTGACAATTGTCAGCTGTGCTGCATAATTCCTGCCTGTTCAGCTGCTTGATTATTGCCAGCTGAGCAGCATGATTCCTCACACCTGAGTTCCATGATTATTGCCTGCTGACTGTTTGATTCGTGCCTACTCAGCTCTTTGTTTATTGCCTCCAGAGGCACATGATCAGTGTATGATAGCAAACATGATCAGCGCATGATCAGTCACATGATCAGCGCCATTAAGTCACGTGATCACTACATGATAGTCATGTGATCAGTCCATGCTCAGTCACGGTATCAGTGCATGATCAGCCACGTGATCAGTGCATGATCTGTCACATGATTAGTGTATGATCATCCACGTGATCAGTGCATGGGCAGTCATGTGATCAGTGCATGATATAGACGTGATCAGTGCATGATCAGTCTCGTGATCAGTGCATGATAGCCACGTGATCAGTGCATGATCAGTCACCTGATGGGTGTATGATCATTCACGTGACCTGTACATGGTAGCTACATGATCATTGCATGATCAGCCACGTGAGTAGTGCATGATAGCCACGTGATCAGTGCATGATCAGTCACGTGATCAGTGCATGATCAGTCATGTGACCAGTACATGGTAGCTGCGTGATCATGCATGATCAGCCACGTGATCAGTGCATGATCAGCCACGTGATCAGTGCATGATCAGCCACGTGATCAGTGCATGATCAGTCACGTGATCAGTGCATGATCAGTCACGTGATCAGTGCATGATCAGTCACGTGATCAGTGCATGATCAGCCACGTGATCAGTGCATGATCAGTTACGTGATCAGTGCATGATCAGTCACGTGATCAGTGCATGATAGCCACGTGATCAGTGCATGATCAGCCACGTGATCAGTGCATGATAGCCACGTGATCAGTGCATGATCAGCCACGTGATCAGTGCATGATCAGTCACGTGATCAGTGCATGATCAGTCACGTGATCAGTGCATGATCAGCCACGTGATCAGTGCATGATCAGCCACGTGATCAGTGCATGATCAGTTACGTGATCAGTGCATGATCAGTCACGTGATCAGTGCATGGTAGCTACGTGATCAGTGCATGATCAGCCACGTGATCAGTGCATGATAGCCACGTGATCAGTGCATGATCAGTCACGTGATCAGTGTATGATCAGCCACGTGATCAGTGCATGAGTGCCACGTGATCAGTGCATGATAGTCACGTGATCAGTGCATGATCAGCCACGTGATCAGTGCATGATCAGCCACGTGATCAGTGCATGATAGCCACGTGATCAGTGCATGATCAGTCACGTGATCAGTGCATGAAGTCACGTGATCAGTGCATGATCAGTCACGTGATCAGTGCATGATCAGTCACGTGATCAGTGCATGATCAGCCACGTGATCAGTGCATGATCAGTCACGTGATCAGTGCATGATCATCCACGTGATCAGTGCATGATCAGTCACGTGATCAGTGCATGATCAGACGTGATCAGTGCATGATCAGTCACGTGACCAGTATATGGTAGCTACGTGATCATTCCATGACGAGCCACGTGAGCAGTGCATGATAGCCACGTGATGTGTGCATAATGAGTTACGTGAGCAGAGTATGATCAGCCACGTGATCAGTGCATGAGTGCCACGTGATCAGTGCATGATATGTCATGTGACAGGTGTGTGATCAGCCACGTGAACAGTGCATGTTCAGCCACGTGATCAGTGCATGATAGCCACGTGATCAGTGCATGATCAGTTACCAGAGCAGTGTATGATCAGCCACGTGATCAGTGCATGGTCAGACACGTGAACAGTGTATGATCAGCCACGTGATCAGTGCATGATATCCAAGTGATCAGTGCATGATCATCACGTGATCAGTGTATGATCAGCCACGTGAACAGTGCATGCTCAGTCACGTGATCAGGGCCTGCTGAGCTGCGTGATTACTGTCTGCTCATCTGCTTGACTATTGCCAGCTGTGCTGCGTAATTCCTGCCTGCTCAGCTGCTTGATTATTGCCAGCTGAGCAGCATGATTCCTCACACCTGAGTTCCATGATTATTGCCTGCTGACTGTTTGATTCGTGCCTACTCAGCTCTTTGTTTATTGCCTCCAGAGGCACATGATCAGTGTATGATAGCAAACATGATCAGCGCATGATCAGTCACATGATCAGCGCCATTAAGTCACGTGATCACTACATGATAGTCATGTGATCAGTCCATGCTCAGTCACGGTATCAGTGCATGATCAGCCACGTGATCAGTGCATGATCAGCCACGTGATCAGTGCATGATCAGCCACGTGATCAGTGCATGATCAGTCACGTGATCAGTGCATGATCAGGCACGTGATCAGTGCATGATCAGCCACGTGATCAGTGCATGATAGCCACGTGATCAGTGCATGATCAGTCACCTGATGGGTGTATGATCAGTCACGTGACCAGTACATGGTAGCTACATGATCATTGCATGATCAGCCACGTGAGTAGTGCATGATAGCCACGTGATCAGTGCATGATCAGTCACGTGATCAGTGCATGATCAGTCATGTGACCAGTACATGGTAGCTACGTGATCAGTGCATGATCAGCCACGTGATCAGTGCATGATAGCCACGTGATCAGTGCATGATCAGTCACGTGATCAGTGCATGATCAGTCACGTGATCAGTGCATGATCAGCCACGTGATCAGTGCATGATCAGCCACGTGATCAGTGCATGATAGCCACGTGATCAGTGCATGATCAGTCACGTGATCAGTGCATGATCAGTCACGTGATCAGTGCATGATCAGCCACGTGATCAGTGCATGATCAGCCACGTGATCAGTGCATGATCAATTACGTGATCAGTGCATGATCAGTCACGTGACCAGTACATGGTAGCTACGTGATCATTGCATGATCAGCCACGTGATCAGTGCATGATAGCCACGTGATCAGTGCATGATCAGTCACGTGATCAGTGCATGATCAGTCACGTGATCAGTGCATGATCAGTCACGTGATCAGTGCATGATCAATTACGTGATCAGTGCATGATCAGTCACGTGACCAGTACATGGTAGCTACGTGATCATTGCATGATCAGCCACGTGAGCAGTGCATGATAGCCACGTGATCAGTGCATGATCAGTCACATGATCAGTGCATGATCATCCACGTGATCAGTGCATGATCAGTCACGTGATCAGTGCATGATATAGACGTGATCAGTGCATGATCAGTCACGTGATCAGTGCATGATCAGCCACGTGATCAGTGCATGATAGCCAGTGATCAGTGCATGATAGCCAGTGATCAGTGCATGATCAGTCACGTGATCAGTGCATGATCAGCCACGTGATCAGTGCATGATCAGCCACGTGATCAGTGCATGATCAGCCACGTGATCAGTGCATGATCAGTTACGTGAGCAGTGTATGATCAGCCACGTGATCAGGGCATGGTCAGACACGTGAACAGTGTATGATCAGCCACGTGATCAGTGCATGATAGCCACGTGATCAGTGCATGATCAGTTACGTGATCAGTGTATGATCAGCCACGTGAACAGTGCATGCTCAGTCACGTGATCTGGGCCTGCTGAGCTGCGTGATTACTGTCTGCTCATCTGCTTGACAATTGCCAGCTGAGCTGCACGATTCCTGCCTGTCATCTGCTTGACAATTGTCAGCTGTGCTGCATAATTCCTGCCTGTTCAGCTGCTTGATTATTGCCAGCTGAGCAGCATGATTCCTCACACCTGAGTTCCATGATTATTGCCTGCTGACTGTTTGATTCGTGCCTACTCAGCTCTTTGTTTATTGCCTCCAGAGGCACATGATCAGTGTATGATAGCAAACATGATCAGCGCATGATCAGTCACATGATCAGCGCCATTAAGTCACGTGATCACTACATGATAGTCATGTGATCAGTCCATGCTCAGTCACGGTATCAGTGCATGATCAGCCACGTGATCAGTGCATGATCTGTCACATGATTAGTGTATGATCATCCACGTGATCAGTGCATGGGCAGTCATGTGATCAGTGCATGATATAGACGTGATCAGTGCATGATCAGTCTCGTGATCAGTGCATGATAGCCACGTGATCAGTGCATGATCAGTCACCTGATGGGTGTATGATCATTCACGTGACCTGTACATGGTAGCTACATGATCATTGCATGATCAGCCACGTGAGTAGTGCATGATAGCCACGTGATCACTGCATGATCAGTCACGTGATCAGTGCATGATCAGTCATGTGACCAGTACATGGTAGCTGCGTGATCATGCATGATCAGCCACGTGATCAGTGCATGATCAGCCACGTGATCAGTGCATGATCAGCCACGTGATCAGTGCATGATCAGTCACGTGATCAGTGCATGATCAGTCACGTGATCAGTGCATGATCAGCCACGTGATCAGTGCATGATCAGTCACGTGATCAGTGCATGATCAGTCACGTGATCAGTGCATGATAGCCACGTGATCAGTGCATGATCAGCCACGTGATCAGTGCATGATAGCCACGTGATCAGTGCATGATCAGCCACGTGATCAGTGCATGATCAGTCACGTGATCAGTGCATGATCAGTCACGTGATCAGTGCATGATCAGTCACGTGATCAGTGCATGATCAGCCACGTGATCAGTGCATGATCAATTACGTGATCAGTGCATGATCAGTCACGTGACCAGTATATGGTAGCTACGTGATCATTCCATGATCAGCCACGTGAGCAGTGCATGATAGCCACGTGATCAGTGCATGATCAGTTACGTGATCAGAGTATGATCAGCCACGTGATCAGTGCATGAGTGCCACGTGATCAGTGCATGATATGTCACGTGACAGGTGTGTGATCAGCCACGTGAACAGTGCATGTTCAGCCACGTGATCAGTGCATGATAGCCACGTGATCAGTGCATGATCAGTTACGTGAGCAGTGTATGATCAGCCACGTGATCAGTGCATGGTCAGACACGTGAACAGTGTATGATCAGCCACGTGATCAGTGCATGATATCTAAGTGATCAGTGCATGATCATCACGTGATCAGTGTATGATCAGCCACGTGAACAGTGCCTGCTCAGTCACGTGATCAGGGCCTGCTGAGCTGCGTGATTACTGTCTGCTCATCTGCTTGACAATTGCCAGCTGTGCTGCGTAATTCCTGCCTGCTCAGCTGCTTGATTATTGCCAGCTGAGCAGCATGATTCCTCACACCTGAGTTCCATGATTATTGCCTGCTGACTGTTTGATTCGTGCCTACTCAGCTCTTTGTTTATTGCCTCCAGAGGCACATGATCAGTGTATGATAGCAAACATGATCAGCGCATGATCATTCACATGATCAGCGCCATTAAGTCACGTGATCACTACATGATAGTCATGTGATCAGTCCATGCTCAGTCACGGTATCAGTGCATGATCAGCCACGTGATCAGTGCATGATCAGCCACGTGATCAGTGCATGATCAGCCACGTGATCAGTGCATGATCAGTCACGTGATCAGTGCATGATCAGGCACGTGATCAGTGCATGATCAGCCACGTGATCAGTGCATGATAGCCACGTGATCAGTGCATGATCAGTCACCTGATGGGTGTATGATCAGTCACGTGACCAGTACATGGTAGCTACATGATCATTGCATGATCAGCCACGTGAGTAGTGCATGATAGCCACGTGATCAGTGCATGATCAGTCACGTGATCAGTGCATGATCAGTCACGTGATCAGTGCATGATAAGTCACGTGATCAGTGCATGATCAGCCACGTGATCAGTGCATGATCAGTCACGTGATCAGTGCATGATAGCTACGTGATCAGTGCATGATCAGCCACGTGATCAGTGCATGATAGCCACGTGATCAGTGCATGATCAGTCACGTGATCAGTGCATGATCATCCACGTGATCAGTGCATGATCAGTCACGTGATCAGTGCATGATATAGACGTGATCAGTGCATGATCAGTCACGTGATCAGTGCATGATCAGCCACGTGATCAGTGCATGATAGCCAGTGATCAGTGCATGATAGCCAGTGATCAGTGCATGATCAGTCACGTGATCAGTGCATGATCAGCCACGTGATCAGTGCATGATCAGCCACGTGATCAGTGCATGATCAGCCACGTGATCAGTGCATGATCAGTTACGTGATCAGTGCATGATCAGCCACGTGATCAGTGCATGGTCAGACACGTGAACAGTGTATGATCAGCCACGTGATCAGTGCATGATAGCCACGTGATCAGTGCATGATCAGTTACGTGATCAGTGTATGATCAGCCACGTGAACAGTGCATGCTCAGTCACGTGATCAGGGCCTGCTGAGCTGCGTGATTACTGTCTGCTCATCTGCTTGACAATTGCCAGCTGAGCTGCACGATTCCTGCCTGTCATCTGCTTGACAATTGTCAGCTGTGCTGCATAATTCCTGCCTGTTCAGCTGCTTGATTATTGCCAGCTGAGCAGCATGATTCCTCACACCTGAGTTCCATGATTATTGCCTGCTGACTGTTTGATTCGTGCCTACTCAGCTCTTTGTTTATTGCCTCCAGAGGCACATGATCAGTGTATGATAGCAAACATGATCAGCGCATGATCAGTCACATGATCAGCGCCATTAAGTCACGTGATCACTACATGATAGTCATGTGATCAGTCCATGCTCAGTCAGTATCAGTGCATGATCAGCCACGTGATCAGTGCATGATCTGTCACATGATTAGTGTATGATCATCCACGTGATCAGTGCATGGGCAGTCATGTGATCAGTGCATGATATAGACGTGAGTCATGATCAGTCACGTGATCAGTGCATGATAGCCACGTGATCAGTGCATGATCAGTCACCTGATGGGTGTATGATCATTCACGTGACCTGTACATGGTAGCTACATGATCATTGCATGATCAGCCACGTGAGTAGTGCATGATAGCCACGTGATCACTACATGATCAGTCACGTGATCAGTGCATGATCAGTCACTGATCAGTGCATGATCAGCCACGTGATCAGTGCATGATCAGCCACGTGATCAGTGCATGATAGCCACGTGATCAGTGCATGATCAGTCACGTGATCAGTGCATGATCAGTCACGTGATCAGTGCATGATCAGCCACGTGATCAGTGCATGATAGCCACGTGATCAGTGCATGATCAGTCACGTGATCAGTGTATGATCAGTCACGTGACCAGTACATGGTAGCTACATGATCAGTGCATGATCAGCCACGTGATCAGTGCATGATAGCCACGTGATCAGTGCATGATCAGTCACGTGATCAGTGCATGATCAGTCATGTGATCAGTGCATGATCAGGCACGTGATCAGTGCATGATCAGCCACGTGATCAGTGCATGATAGCCACGTGATCAGTGCATGATCAGTCACGTGATCAGTGCATGATCAGTCACGTGATCAGTGCATGATCAGCCACGTGATCAGTGCATGATCAGCCACGTGATCAGTGCATGATCAGTCACGTGATCAGTGCATGATAGCCACGTGATCAGTGCATGATCAGCCACGTGATCAGTGCATGATCAGCCACGTGATCAGTGCATGATAGCCACGTGATCAGTGCATGATCAGTCACGTGATCAGTGCATGATCAGCCACGTGATCAGTGCATGATAGCCACGTGATCAGTGTGTGATCAGCCACGTGATCAGTGCATGATAGCCACGTGATCAGTGCATGATCAGTCACGTGATCAGTACATGATCAGTCACGTGAACAATGCATGATCATTTACGTGATCTGTGCATGATCAGTCACGTGACCAGTATATGGTAGCCACGTGATCATTCCATGACGAGCCACGTGAGAAGTGCATGATAGCCACGTGATGTGTGCATGATGAGTTACGTGAGCAGAGTATGATCAGCCACGTGATCAGTGCATGAGTGCCACGTGATCAGTGCATGATATGTCACGTGACAGGTGTGTGATCAGCCACGTGAACAGTGCATGTTCAGCCACGTGATCAGTGCATGATAGCCACGTGATCAGTGCATGATCAGTTACCTGAGCACTGTATGATCAGCCACGTGATCAGTGCATGGTCAGACACGTGAACAGTGTATGATCAGCCACGTGATCAGTGCATGATATCCAAGTGATCAGTGCATGATCATCACGTGATCAGTGTATGATCAGCCACGTGAACAGTGCCTGCTCAGTCACGTGATCAGGGCCTGCTGAGCTGCGTGATTACTGTCTGCTCATCTGCTTGACAATTGCCAGCTGAGCTGCACGATTCCTGCCTGTCATCTGCTTGACAATTGACAGCTGTGCTGCATAATTCCTGCCTGCTAGCTGCTTGATTATTGCCAGCTGAGCAGCATGATTCCTCACAGCTGAGTTCCATGATTATTGCCTGCTGACTGTATGATTCGTGCCTACTCAGCTCTTTGTTTATTGCCTCCAGAGGCACATGATCAGTATATGATAGCAAACATGATCAGTGCATGATCAGTCACATGATCAGCGCCATTAAGTCACGTGATCACTACATGATAGTCATGTGATCAGTCCATGCTCAGTCACGGTATCAGTGCATGATCAGCCACGTGATCAGTGCATGATCAGCCACGTGATCAGTGCATGATAGCTATGTGATCAGTGCATGATCAGTCACGTGATCAGTGCATGATCAGCACGTGATCAGTGCATGATCAGTCACGTGATCAGTGCATGATCAGTCACGTGATCAGTGCATGATCAGTCACGTGATCAGTGCATGATCAGCCACGTGATCAGTGCATGATCAGCCACGTGATCAGTGCATGATCAGTCACGTGATCAGTGCATGATCAGTCACGTGACCAGTACATGGTAGCTACGTGATCAGTGCATGATCAGCCACGTGAGCAGTGCATGATAGCCACGTGATCAGTGCATGATCAGTCACGTGATCAGTGCATGATCAGTCACGTGATCAGTGCATGATCAGTCACGTGATCAGTGCATGATCAGCCACGTGATCAGTGCATGATCAGTCACGTGATCAGTACATGGTAGCTACGTGATCAGTGCATGATCAGCCACGTGATCAGTGCATGATAGCCACGTGATCAGTGCATGATCAGTCACATGATCAGTGCATGATCATCACGTGATCAGTGCATGATCAGTCACGTGATCAGTGCATGATATAGACGTGATCAGTGCATGATCAGTCACGTGATCAGTGCATGATCAGCCACGTGATCAGTGCATGATAGCCAGTGATCAGTGCATGATCAGCCAGTGATCAGTGCATGATCAGTCACGTGATCAGTGCATGATCAGCCACGTGATCAGTGCATGATAGCCAGTGATGAGTGCATGATAGCCAGTGATCAGTGCATGATCAGTCACGTGATCAGTGCATGATCAGCCACGTGATCAGTGCATGATAGCCACGTGATCAGTGCATGATCAGCCACGTGATCAGTGCATGATCAGCCACGTGATCAGTGCATGATCAGCCACGTGATCAGTGCATGATCAGTCACGTGATCAGTGTATGATCAGCCACGTGATCAGTGCATGATCAGACACGTGAACAGTGTATGATCAGCCACGTGATCAGTGCATGATAGCCACGTGATCAGTGCATGATCAGTTACGTGATCAGTGTATGATCAGCCACGTGAACAGTGCATGCTCAGTCACGTGATCTGGGCCTGCTGAGCTGCGTGATTACTGTCTGCTCATCTGCTTGACAATTGCCAGCTGAGCTGCACGATTCCTGCCTGTCATCTGCTTGACAATTGTCAGCTGTGCTGCGTAATTCCTGCCTGCTCAGCTGCTTGATTATTGCCAGCTGAGCAGCATGATTCCTCACACCTGAGTTCCATGATTATTGCCTGCTGACTGTTTGATTCGTGCCTACTCAGCTCTTTGTTTATTGCCTCCAGAGGCACATGATCAGTGTATGATAGCAAACATGATCAGTGCATGATCAGTCACATGATCAGCGCCATTAAGTCACGTGATCACTACATGATAGTCATGTGATCAGTCCATGCTCAGTCACGGTATCAGTGCATGATCAGCCACGTGATCAGTGCATGATAGCTATGTGATCAGTGCATGATCAGTCACGTGATCAGTGCATGATCAGGCACGTGATCAGTGCATGATCAGCCACGTGATCAGTGCATGATAGCCACGTGATCAGTGCATGATCAGTCACCTGATGGGTGTATGATCAGTCACGTGACCTGTACATGGTAGCTACATGATCATTGCATGATCAGCCACGTGAGTAGTGCATGATAGCCACGTGATCAGTGCATGATCAGTCACGTGATCAGTGCATGATCAGTCACGTGATCAGTGCATGATCACCACGTGATCAGTGCATGATCAGCCACGTGATCAGTGCATGATCAATTACGTGATCAGTGCATGATCAGTCACGTGATCAGTGCATGGTAGCCACGTGATCAGTGCATGATCAGCCACGTGATCAGTGCATGATAGCCACGTGATCAGTGCATGATCAGTCACGTGATCAGTGCATGATCATCCACGTGATCAGTGCATGATCAGTCACGTGATCAGTGCATGATATAGACGTGATCAGTGCATGATCAGTCACGTGATCAGTGCATGATCAGCCACGTGATCAGTGCATGATAGCCAGTGATCAGTGCATGATAGCCAGTGATCAGTGCATGATCAGTCACGTGATCAGTGCATGATCAGCCACGTGATCAGTGCATGATAGCCACGTGATCAGTGCATGATCAGCCACGTGATCAGTGCATGATCAGTCACGTGATCAGTGCATGATCAGCCACGTGATCAGTGCATGATCAGACACGTGATCAGTGCATGATCAGCCACGTGATCAGTGCATGATCAGCCACGTGATCAGTGCATGATCAGCCACGTGATCAGTGCATGATCAGCCACGTGATCAGTGCATGATCAGTCACGTGATCAGTGTATGATCAGCCACGTGAACAGTGCATGCTCAGTCACGTGATCTGGGCCTGCTGAGCTGCGTGATTACTGTCTGCTCATCTGCTTGACAATTGCCAGCTGAGCTGCACGATTCCTGCCTGTCATCTGCTTGACAATTGTCAGCTGTGCTGCGTAATTCCTGCCTGCTCAGCTGCTTGATTATTGCCAGCTGAGCAGCATGATTCCTCACACCTGAGTTCCATGATTATTGCCTGCTGACTGTTTGATTCGTGCCTACTCAGCTCTTTGTTTATTGCCTCCAGAGGCACATGATCAGTGTATGATAGCAAACATGATCAGCGCATGATCAGTCACATGATCAGCGCCATTAAGTCACGTGATCACTACATGATAGTCATGTGATCAGTCCATGCTCAGTCACGGTATCAGTGCATGATCAGCCACGTGATCAGTGCATGATCAGCCACGTGATCAGTGCATGATCAGCCACGTGATCAGTGCATGATCAGTCACGTGATCAGTGCATGATCAGGCACGTGATCAGTGCATGATCAGCCACGTGATCAGTGCATGATAGCCACGTGATCAGTGCATGATCCGTCACCTGATGGGTGTATGATCAGTCACGTGACCAGTACATGGTAGCTACATGATCATTGCATGATCAGCCACGTGATCAGTGCATGATCAGCCACGTGATCAGTGCATGATCAGTCACGTGATCAGTGCATGATCAGTCACGTGATCAGTGCATGATCAGTCACGTGATCAGTGCATGATAGCCACGTGATCAGTGCATGATCAGCCACGTGATCAGTGCATGATAGCCACGTGATCAGTGCATGATCAGTCACATGATCAGTGCATGATCATCCACGTGATCAGTGCATGATCAGTCACGTGATCAGTGCATGATATAGACGTGATCAGTGCATGATCAGTCACGTGATCAGTGCATGATCAGCCACGTGATCAGTGCATGATCAGCCAGTGATCAGTGCATGATAGCCAGTGATCAGTGCATGATCAGTCACGTGATCAGTGCATGATCAGCCACGTGATCAGTGCATGATAGCCACGTGATCAGTGCATGATCAGCCACGTGATCAGTGCATGATCAGTCACGTGATCAGTGCATGATCAGCCACGTGATCAGTGCATGATCAGTCACGTGATCAGTGCATGATCAGCCACGTGATCAGTGCATGATAGCCACGTGATCAGTGCATGATCAGTCACGTGATCAGTGCATGATCAGCCACGTGATCAGTGCATGATCAGCCACGTGATCAGTGCATGATCAATTACGTGATCAGTGCATGATCAGTCACGTGACCAGTACATGGTAGCTACGTGATCAGTGCATGATCAGCCACGTGATCAGTGCATGATAGCCACGTGATCAGTGCATGATCAGTCACGTGATCAGTGCATGATCATCCACGTGATCAGTGCATGATCAGTCACGTGATCAGTGCATGATATAGACGTGATCAGTGCATGATCAGTCACGTGATCAGTGCATGATCAGCCACGTGATCAGTGCATGATAGCCAGTGATCAGTGCATGATAGCCAGTGATCAGTGCATGATCAGTCACGTGATCAGTGCATGATCAGCCACGTGATCAGTGCATGATCAGCCACGTGATCAGTGCATGATCAGCCACGTGATCAGTGCATGATCAGTTACGTGATCAGTGCATGATCAGCCACGTGATCAGTGCATGGTCAGACACGTGATCAGTGTATGATCAGCCACGTGATCAGTGCATGATAGCCACGTGATCAGTGCATGATCAGTCACGTGATCAGTGTATGATCAGCCACGTGAACAGTGCATGCTCAGTCACGTGATCAGGGCCTGCTGAGCTGCGTGATTACTGTCTGCTCATCTGCTTGACAATTGCCAGCTGAGCTGCACGATTCCTGCCTGTCATCTGCTTGACAATTGTCAGCTGTGCTGCATAATTCCTGCCTGTTCAGCTGCTTGATTATTGCCAGCTGAGCAGCATGATTCCTCACACCTGAGTTCCATGATTATTGCCTGCTGACTGTTTGATTCGTACCTACTCAGCTCTTTGTTTATTGCCTCCAGAGGCACAAGATCAGTGTATGATAGCAAACATGATCAGTGCATGATCAGTCACATGATCAGTGCCATTAAGTCACGTGATCAGTACATGATAGTCATGTGATCAGTCCATGCTCAGTCACGGTATCAGTGCATGATCAGCCACGTGATCAGTGCATGATCTGTCACGTGATCAGTGCATGATCATCCACGTGATCAGTGCATGATCAGTCACGTGATCAGTGCATGATATAGACGTGATCAGTGCATGATCAGTCACGTGACCAGTATATGTAGCTACGTGATCATTGCATGACAGCCACGTGAGCAGTGCATGATAGCCACGTGATGTGTGCATGATGAGTTACGTGATCAGTGTATGATCAGCCACGTGATCAGTGCATGAGTGCCACGTGATCAGTGCATGATATGTCACGTGACAGTGTGTGATCAGCCACGTGAACAGTGCATGATCAGCCACGTGATCAGTGCATGATAGCCACGTGATCAGTGCATGATCAGTTACGTGAGCAGTGTATGATCAGCCACGTGATCAGTGCATGGTCAGACACGTGATCAGTGTATGATCAGCCACGTGATCAGTGCATGATATCCACGTGATCAGTGCATGATCATCACGTGATCAGTGTATGATCAGCCACGTGAACAGTGCATGCTCAGTCACGTGATCAGGGCCTGCTGAGCTGCGTGATTACTGTCTGCTCATCTGCTTGACAATTGCCAGCTGTGCTGCGTAATTCCTGCCTGCTCAGCTGCTTGATTATTGCCAGCTGAGCAGCATGATTCCTCACACCTGAGTTCCATGATTATTGCCTGCTGACTGTTTGATTCGTGCCTACTCAGCTCTTTGTTTATTGCCTCCAGAGGCACATGATCAGTGTATGATAGCAAACATGATCAGCGCATGATCAGTCACATGATCAGCGCCATTAAGTCACGTGATCACTACATGATAGTCATGTGATCAGTCCATGCTCAGTCACGGTATCAGTGCATGATCAGCCACGTGATCAGTGCATGATCAGCCACGTGATCAGTGCATGATAGCCACGTGATCAGTGCATGATCAGTCACGTGATCAGTGCATGATCAGGCACGTGATCAGTGCATGATCAGCCACGTGATCAGTGCATGATAGCCACGTGATCAGTGCATGATCCGTCACCTGATGGGTGTATGATCAGTCACGTGACCAGTACATGGTAGCTACATGATCATTGCATGATCAGCCACGTGAGTAGTGCATGATAGCCACGTGATCAGTGCATGATCAGCCACGTGATCAGTGCATGATCAGTCACGTGATCAGTGCATGATCAGTCACGTGATCAGTGCATGATCAATTACGTGATCAGTGCATGATCAGTCACGTGATCAGTGCATGATAGCTACGTGATCAGTGCATGATCAGCCACGTGATCAGTGCATGATAGCCACGTGATCAGTGCATGATCAGTCACGTGATCAGTGCATGATCATCCGTGATCAGTGCATGATCAGTCACGTGATCAGTGCATGATATAGACGTGATCAGTGCATGATCAGTCACGTGATCAGTGCATGATCAGCCACGTGATCAGTGCATGATAGCCAGTGATCAGTGCATGATAGCCAGTGATCAGTGCATGATCAGTCACGTGATCAGTGCATGATCAGCCACGTGATCAGTGCATGATCAGCCACGTGATCAGTGCATGATCAGCCACGTGATCAGTGCATGATCAGTTACGTGAGCAGTGTATGATCAGCCACGTGATCAGTGCATGGTCAGACACGTGAACAGTGTATGATCAGCCACGTGATCAGTGCATGATAGCCACGTGATCAGTGCATGATCAGTTACGTGATCAGTGTATGATCAGCCACGTGAACAGTGCATGCTCAGTCACGTGATCTGGGCCTGCTGAGCTGCGTGATTACTGTCTGCTCATCTGCTTGACAATTGCCAGCTGAGCTGCACGATTCCTGCCTGTCATCTGCTTGACAATTGTCAGCTGTGCTGCATAATTCCTGCCTGTTCAGCTGCTTGATTATTGCCAGCTGAGCAGCATGATTCCTCACACCTGAGTTCCATGATTATTGCCTGCTGACTGTTTGATTCGTGCCTACTCAGCTCTTTGTTTATTGCCTCCAGAGGCACATGATCAGTGTATGATAGCAAACATGATCAGCGCATGATCAGTCACATGATCAGCGCCATTAAGTCACGTGATCACTACATGATAGTCATGTGATCAGTCCATGCTCAGTCACGGTATCAGTGCATGATCAGCCACGTGATCAGTGCATGATCTGTCACATGATTAGTGTATGATCATCCACGTGATCAGTGCATGGGCAGTCATGTGATCAGTGCATGATATAGACGTGATCAGTGCATGATCAGTCTCGTGATCAGTGCATGATAGCCACGTGATCAGTGCATGATCAGTCACCTGATGGGTGTATGATCATTCACGTGACCTGTACATGGTAGCTACATGATCATTGCATGATCAGCCACGTGAGTAGTGCATGATAGCCACGTGATCACTGCATGATCAGTCACGTGATCAGTGCATGATCAGTCACTGTATCAGTGCATGATCAGCCACGTGATCAGTGCATGATCAGCCACGTGATCAGTGCATGATAGCCACGTGATCAGTGCATGATCAGTCACGTGATCAGTGCATGATCAGTCACGTGATCAGTGCATGATCAGCCACGTGATCAGTGCATGATAGCCACGTGATCAGTGCATGATCAGTCACGTGATCAGTGCATGATCAGTCACGTGACCAGTACATGGTAGCTACGTGATCAGTGCATGATCAGCCACGTGATCAGTGCATGATAGCCACGTGATCAGTGCATGATCAGTCACGTGATCAGTGCATGATCAGTCATGTGATCAGTGCATGATCAGGCACGTGATCAGTGCATGATCAGCCACGTGATCAGTGCATGATAGCCACGTGATCAGTGCATGATCAGTCACGTGATCAGTGCATGATCAGTCACGTGATCAGTGCATGATCAGCCACGTGATCAGTGCATGATCAGCCACGTGATCAGTGCATGATCAGTCACGTGATCAGTGCATGATAGCCACGTGATCAGTGCATGATCAGCCACGTGATCAGTGCATGATCAGCCACGTGATCAGTGCATGATAGCCACGTGATCAGTGCATGATCAGTCACGTGATCAGTGCATGATCAGCCACGTGATCAGTGCATGATTCCACGTGATCAGTGCATGATCAGCCACGTGATCAGTGCATGATAGCCACGTGATCAGTGCATGATCAGTCACGTGATCAGTACATGATCAGTCACGTGAACAGTGCATGATCATTTACGTGATCTGTGCATGATCAGTCACGTGACCAGTATATGGTAGCTACGTGATCATTCCATGACGAGCCACGTGAGCAGTGCATGATAGCCACGTGATGTGTGCATGATGAGTTACGTGAGCAGAGTATGATCAGCCACGTGATCAGTGCATGAGTGCCACGTGATCAGTGCATGATATGTCACGTGACAGGTGTGTGATCAGCCACGTGAACAGTGCATGTTCAGCCACGTGATCAGTGCATGATAGCCACGTGATCAGTGCATGATCAGTTACCTGAGCACTGTATGATCAGCCACGTGATCAGTGCATGGTCAGACACGTGAACAGTGTATGATCAGCCACGTGATCAGTGCATGATATCCAAGTGATCAGTGCATGATCATCACGTGATCAGTGTATGATCAGCCACGTGAACAGTGCATGCTCAGTCACGTGATCAGGGCCTGCTGAGCTGCGTGATTACTGTCTGCTCATCTGCTTGACAATTGCCAGCTGAGCTGCACGATTCCTGCCTGTCATCTGCTTGACAATTGACAGCTGTGCTGCATAATTCCTGCCTGCTCAGCTGCTTGATTATTGCCAGCTGAGCAGCATGATTCCTCACAGCTGAGTTCCATGATTATTGCCTGCTGACTGTATAATTCGTGCCTACTCAGCTCTTTGTTTATTGCCTCCAGAGGCACATGATCAGTATATGATAGCAAACATGATCAGTGCATGATCAGTCACATGATCAGCGCCATTAAGTCACGTGATCACTACATGATAGTCATGTGATCAGTCCATGCTCAGTCACGGTATCAGTGCATGATCAGCCACGTGATCAGTGCATGATCAGCCACGTGATCAGTGCATGATAGCCATGTGATCAGTGCATGATCAGTCACGTGATCAGTGCATGATCAGTCACGTGATCAGTGCATGATCAGTCACGTGATCAGTGCATGATCAGTCACGTGATCAGTGCATGATCAGTCACGTGATCAGTGCATGATCAGCCACGTGATCAGTGCATGATCAGCCACGTGATCAGTGCATGATCAGTCACGTGATCAGTGCATGATCAGTCACGTGACCAGTACATGGTAGCTACGTGATCAGTGCATGATCAGCCACGTGAGCAGTGCATGATAGCCACGTGATCAGTGCATGATCAGTCACGTGATCAGTGCATGATCAGTCACGTGATCAGTGCATGATCAGTCACGTGATCAGTGCATGATCAAACGTGATCAGTGCATGATCAGTCACGTGATCAGTACATGGTAGCTACGTGATCAGTGCATGATCAGCCACGTGATCAGTGCATGATAGCCACGTGATCAGTGCATGATCAGTCACATGATCAGTGCATGATCATCCACGTGATCAGTGCATGATCAGTCACGTGATCAGTGCATGATAGACGTGATCAGTGCATGATCAGTCACGTGATCAGTGCATGATCAGCCACGTGATCAGTGCATGATCAGCCACGTGATCAGTGCATGATCAGCCAGTGATCAGTGCATGATCAGTCACGTGATCAGTGCATGATCAGCCACGTGATCAGTGCATGATAGCCACGTGATCAGTGCATGATAGCCAGTGATCAGTGCATGATCAGTCACGTGATCAGTGCATGATCAGCCACGTGATCAGTGCATGATAGCCACGTGATCAGTGCATGATCAGCCACGTGATCAGTGCATGATCAGCCACGTGATCAGTGCATGATCAGCCACGTGATCAGTGCATGATCAGTCACGTGATCAGTGTATGATCAGCCACGTGATCAGTGCATGATCAGACACGTGAACAGTGTATGATCAGCCACGTGATCAGTGCATGATAGCCACGTGATCAGTGCATGATCAGTTACGTGATCAGTGTATGATCAGCCACGTGAACAGTGCATGCTCAGTCACGTGATCAGGGCCTGCTGAGCTGCGTGATTACTGTCTGCTCATCTGCTTGACAATTGCCAGCTGAGCTGCACGATTCCTGCCTGTCATCTGCTTGACAATTGTCAGCTGTGCTGCGTAATTCCTGCCTGCTCAGCTGCTTGATTATTGCCAGCTGAGCAGCATGATTCCTCACACCTGAGTTCCATGATTATTGCCTGCTGACTGTTTGATTCGTGCCTACTCAGCTCTTTGTTTATTGCCTCCAGAGGCACATGATCAGTGTATGATAGCAAACATGATCAGTGCATGATCAGTCACATGATCAGCGCCATTAAGTCACGTGATCACTACATGATAGTCATGTGATCAGTCCATGCTCAGTCACAGTATCAGTGCATGATCAGCCACGTGATCAGTGCATGATAGCTATGTGATCAGTGCATGATCAGTCACGTGATCAGTGCATGATCAGGCACGTGATCAGTGCATGATCAGCCACGTGATCAGTGCATGATAGCCACGTGATCAGTGCATGATCAGTCACCTGATGGGTGTATGATCAGTCACGTGACCTGTACATGGTAGCTACATGATCATTGCATGATCAGCCACGTGAGTAGTGCATGATAGCCACGTGATCAGTGCATGATCAGTCACGTGATCAGTGCATGATCAGTCACGTGATCAGTGCATGATCACCACGTGATCAGTGCATGATCAGCCACGTGATCAGTGCATGATCAATTACGTGATCAGTGCATGATCAGTCACGTGATCAGTGCATGATAGCTACGTGATCAGTGCATGATCAGCCACGTGATCAGTGCATGATAGCCACGTGATCAGTGCATGATCAGTCACATGATCAGTGCATGATCATCCACGTGATCAGTGCATGATCAGTCACGTGATCAGTGCATGATATAGACGTGATCAGTGCATGATCAGTCACGTGATCAGTGCATGATCAGCCACGTGATCAGTGCATGATAGCCAGTGATGAGTGCATGATAGCCAGTGATCAGTGCATGATCAGTCACGTGATCAGTGCATGATCAGCCACGTGATCAGTGCATGATAGCCACGTGATCAGTGCATGATCAGCCACGTGATCAGTGCATGATCAGTCACGTGATCAGTGCATGATCAGCCACGTGATCAGTGCATGATCAGACACGTGATCAGTGCATGATCAGCCACGTGATCAGTGCATGATCAGCCACGTGATCAGTGCATGATCAGTTACGTGATCAGTGCATGATCAGCCACGTGATCAGTGCATGATCAGTCACGTGAGCAGCGTATGATCAGCCACGTGAACAGTGCATGCTCAGTCACGTGATCTGGGCCTGCTGAGCTGCGTGATTACTGTCTGCTCATCTGCTTGACAATTGCCAGCTGAGCTGCACGATTCCTGCCTGTCATCTGCTTGACAATTGTCAGCTGTGCTGCGTAATTCCTGCCTGCTCAGCTGCTTGATTATTGCCAGCTGAGCAGCATGATTCCTCACACCTGAGTTCCATGATTATTGCCTGCTGACTGTTTGATTCGTGCCTACTCAGCTCTTTGTTTATTGCCTCCAGAGGCACATGATCAGTGTATGATAGCAAACATGATCAGCGCATGATCAGTCACATGATCAGCGCCATTAAGTCACGTGATCACTACATGATAGTCATGTGATCAGTCCATGCTCAGTCACGGTATCAGTGCATGATCAGCCACGTGATCAGTGCATGATCAGCCACGTGATCAGCATGATCAGCCACGTGATCAGTGCATGATCAGTCACGTGATCAGTGCATGATCAGGCACGTGATCAGTGCATGATCAGCCACGTGATCAGTGCATGATAGCCACGTGATCAGTGCATGATCAGTCACCTGATGGGTGTATGATCAGTCACGTGACCAGTACATGGTAGCTACATGATCATTGCATGATCAGCCACGTGATCAGTGCATGATCAGCCACGTGATCAGTGCATGATCAGTCACGTGATCAGTGCATGATCAGTCACGTGATCAGTGCATGATCAGTCACGTGATCAGTGCATGATAGCCACGTGATCAGTGCATGATCAGCCACGTGATCAGTGCATGATAGCCACGTGATCAGTGCATGATCAGTCACGTGATCAGTGCATGATCATCCACGTGATCAGTGCATGATCAGTCACGTGATCAGTGCATGATATAGACGTGATCAGTGCATGATCAGTCACGTGATCAGTGCATGATCAGCCACGTGATCAGTGCATGATAGCCAGTGATCAGTGCATGATAGCCAGTGATCAGTGCATGATCAGTCACGTGATCAGTGCATGATCAGCCACGTGATCAGTGCATGATAGCCACGTGATCAGTGCATGATCAGCCACGTGATCAGTGCATGATCAGTCACGTGATCAGTGCATGATCAGCCACGTGATCAGTGCATGATCAGTCACGTGATCAGTGCATGATCAGCCACGTGATCAGTGCATGATAGCCACGTGATCAGTGCATGATCAGTCACGTGATCAGTGCATGATCAGCCACGTGATCAGTGCATGATCAGTCACGTGATCAGTGCATGATCAATTACGTGATCAGTGCATGATCAGTCACGTGATCAGTACATGGTAGCTACGTGATCAGTGCATGATCAGCCACGTGATCAGTGCATGATAGCCACGTGATCAGTGCATGATCAGTCACGTGATCAGTGCATGATCATCCACGTGATCAGTGCATGATCAGTCACGTGATCAGTGCATGATATAGACGTGATCAGTGCATGATCAGTCACGTGATCAGTGCATGATCAGCCACGTGATCAGTGCATGATAGCCAGTGATCAGTGCATGATAGCCAGTGATCAGTGCATGATCAGTCACGTGATCAGTGCATGATCAGCCACGTGATCAGTGCATGATCAGCCACGTGATCAGTGCATGATCAGCCACGTGATCAGTGCATGATCAGTTACGTGATCAGTGCATGATCAGCCACGTGATCAGTGCATGGTCAGACACGTGATCAGTGTATGATCAGCCACGTGATCAGTGCATGATAGCCACGTGATCAGTGCATGATCAGTCACGTGATCAGTGTATGATCAGCCACGTGAACAGTGCATGCTCAGTCACGTGATCAGGGCCTGCTGAGCTGCGTGATTACTGTCTGCTCATCTGCTTGACAATTGCCAGCTGAGCTGCACGATTCCTGCCTGTCATCTGCTTGACAATTGTCAGCTGTGCTGCATAATTCCTGCCTGTTCAGCTGCTTGATTATTGCCAGCTGAGCAGCATGATTCCTCACACCTGAGTTCCATGATTATTGCCTGCTGACTGTTTGATTCGTGCCTACTCAGCTCTTTGTTTATTGCCTCCAGAGGCACAAGATCAGTGTATGATAGCAAACATGATCAGCGCATGATCAGTCACATGATCAGCGCCATTAAGTCACGTGATCACTACATGATAGTCATGTGATCAGTCCATGCTCAGTCACGGTATCAGTGCATGATCAGCCACGTGATCAGTGCATGATCAGTCACGTGATCAGTGCATGATCATCCACGTGATCAGTGCATGATCAGTCACGTGATCAGTGCATGATATAGACGTGATCAGTGCATGATCAGTCACGTGACCAGTATATGTAGCTACGTGATCATTCCATGACAGCCACGTGAGCAGTGCATGATAGCCACGTGATGTGTGCATGATGAGTTACGTGAGCAGAGTATGATCAGCCACGTGATCAGTGCATGAGTGCCACGTGATCAGTGCATGATATGTCACGTGACAGGTGTGTGATCAGCCACGTGAACAGTGCATGTTCAGCCACGTGATCAGTGCATGATAGCCACGTGATCAGTGCATGATCAGTTACCAGAGCAGTGTATGATCAGCCACGTGATCAGTGCATGGTCAGACACGTGATCAGTGTATGATCAGCCACGTGATCAGTGCATGATATCCAGTGATCAGTGCATGATCATCACGTGATCAGTGTATGATCAGCCACGTGAACAGTGCATGCTCAGTCACGTGATCAGGGCCTGCTGAGCTGCGTGATTACTGTCTGCTCATCTGCTTGACAATTGCCAGCTGTGCTGCGTAATTCCTGCCTGCTCAGCTGCTTGATTATTGCCAGCTGAGCAGCATGATTCCTCACAACTGAGTTCCATGATTATTGCCTGCTGACTGTTTGATTCGTGCCTACTCAGCTCTTTGTTTATTGCCTCCAGAGGCACATGATCAGTGTATGATAGCAAACATGATCAGTGCATGATCAGTCACATGATCAGCGCCATTAAGTCACGTGATCACTACATGATAGTCATGTGATCAGTCCATGCTCAGTCACGGTATCAGTGCATGATCAGCCACGTGATCAGTGCATGATCAGCCACGTGATCAGTGCATGATCAGCCACGTGATCAGTGCATGATCAGTCACGTGATCAGTGCATGATCAGGCACGTGATCAGTGCATGATCAGCCACGTGATCAGTGCATGATAGCCACGTGATCAGTGCATGATCAGTCACCTGATGGGTGTATGATCAGTCACGTGACCAGTACATGGTAGCTACATGATCATTGCATGATCAGCCACGTGAGTAGTGCATGATAGCCACGTGATCAGTGCATGATCAGTCACGTGATCAGTGCATGATCAGTCATGTGACCAGTACATGGTAGCTACGTGATCATTGCATGATCAGCCACGTGATCAGTGCATGATAGCCACGTGATCAGTGCATGATCAGTCACGTGATCAGTGCATGATCAGTCACGTGATCAGTGCATGATCAGCCACGTGATCAGTGCATGATCAGCCACGTGATCAGTGCATGATAGCCACGTGATCAGTGCATGATCAGTCACGTGATCAGTGCATGATCAGTCACGTGATCAGTGCATGATCAGCCACGTGATCAGTGCATGATCAGCCACGTGATCAGTGCATGATCAATTACGTGATCAGTGCATGATCAGTCACGTGACCAGTACATGGTAGCTACGTGATCATTGCATGATCAGCCACGTGATCAGTGCATGATAGCCACGTGATCAGTGCATGATCAGTCACGTGATCAGTGCATGATCAGTCACGTGATCAGTGCATGATCAGTCACGTGATCAGTGCATGATCAATTACGTGATCAGTGCATGATCAGTCACGTGACCAGTACATGGTAGCTACGTGATCATTGCATGATCAGCCACGTGAGCAGTGCATGATAGCCACGTGATCAGTGCATGATCAGTCACGTGATCAGTGCATGATCATCCACGTGATCAGTGCATGATCAGTCACGTGATCAGTGCATGATATAGACGTGATCAGTGCATGATCAGTCACGTGATCAGTGCATGATCAGCCACGTGATCAGTGCATGATAGCCAGTGATCAGTGCATGATAGCCAGTGATCAGTGCATGATCAGTCACGTGATCAGTGCATGATCAGCCACGTGATCAGTGCATGATCAGCCACGTGATCAGTGCATGATCAGCCACGTGATCAGTGCATGATCAGTTACGTGAGCAGTGTATGATCAGCCACGTGATCAGGGCATGGTCAGACACGTGAACAGTGTATGATCAGCCACGTGATCAGTGCATGATAGCCACGTGATCAGTGCATGATCAGTTACGTGATCAGTGTATGATCAGCCACGTGAACAGTGCATGCTCAGTCACGTGATCTGGGCCTGCTGAGCTGCGTGATTACTGTCTGCTCATCTGCTTGACAATTGCCAGCTGAGCTGCACGATTCCTGCCTGTCATCTGCTTGACAATTGTCAGCTGTGCTGCGTAATTCCTGCCTGTTCAGCTGCTTGATTATTGCCAGCTGAGCAGCATGATTCCTCACACCTGAGTTCCATGATTATTGCCTGCTGACTGTTTGATTCGTGCCTACTCAGCTATTTGTTTATTGCCTCCAGAGGCACATGATCAGTGTATGATAGCAAACATGATCAGCGCATGATCAGTCACATGATCAGCGCCATTAAGTCACGTGATCACTACATGATAGTCATGTGATCAGTCCATGCTCAGTCACGGTATCAGTGCATGATCAGCCACGTGATCAGTGCATGATCTGTGACATGATTAGTGTATGATCATCCACGTGATCAGTGCATGGGCAGTCATGTGATCAGTGCATGATATAGACGTGATCAGTGCATGATCAGTCTCGTGATCAGTGCATGATAGCCACGTGATCAGTGCATGATCAGTCACCTGATGGGTGTATGATCATTCACGTGACCTGTACATGGTAGCTACATGATCATTGCATGATCAGCCACGTGAGTAGTGCATGATAGCCACGTGATCAGTGCATGATCAGTCACGTGATCAGTGCATGATAGCTGCGTGATCAGTGCATGATCAGCCACGTGATCAGTGCATGATCAGCCACGTGATCAGTGCATGATAGCCACGTGATCAGTGCATGATCAGTCACGTGATCAGTGCATGATCAGTCACGTGATCAGTGCATGATCAGTCACGTGATCAGTGCATGATCAGCCACGTGATCAGTGCATGATCAGTCACGTGATCAGTGCATGATCAGTCACGTGATCAGTGCATGATAGCCACGTGATCAGTGCATGATCAGCCACGTGATCAGTGCATGATAGCCACGTGATCAGTGCATGATCAGTCACGTGATCAGTGCATGATCAGTCACGTGATCAGTGCATGATCAGTCACGTGATCAGTGCATGATCAGTCACGTGATCAGTGCATGATCAGCCACGTGATCAGTGCATGATCAATTACGTGATCAGTGCATGATCAGTCACGTGACCAGTATATGGTAGCTACGTGATCATTCCAAGACGAGCCACGTGAGCAGTGCATGATAGCCACGTGATCAGTGCATGATGAGTTACGTGATCAGAGTATGATCAGCCACGTGATCAGTGCATGAGTGCCACGTGATCAGTGCATGATATGTCACGTGACAGGTGTGTGATCAGCCACGTGAACAGTGCATGTTCAGCCACGTGATCAGTGCATGATAGCCACGTGATCAGTGCATGATCAGTTACGTGAGCAGTGTATGATCAGCCACGTGATCAGTGCATGGTCAGACACGTGAACAGTGTATGATCAGCCACGTGATCAGTGCATGATATCTAAGTGATCAGTGCATGATCATCACGTGATCAGTGTATGATCAGCCACGTGAACAGTGCCTGCTCAGTCACGTGATCAGGGCCTGCTGAGCTGCGTGATTACTGTCTGCTCATCTGCTTGACAATTGCCAGCTGTGCTGCGTAATTCCTGCCTGCTCAGCTGCTTGATTATTGCCAGCTGAGCAGCATGATTCCTCACACCTGAGTTCCATGATTATTGCCTGCTGACTGTTTGATTCGTGCCTACTCAGCTCTTTGTTTATTGCCTCCAGAGGCACATGATCAGTGTATGATAGCAAACATGATCAGCGCATGATCAGTCACATGATCAGCGCCATTAAGTCACGTGATCACTACATGATAGTCATGTGATCAGTCCATGCTCAGTCACGGTATCAGTGCATGATCAGCCACGTGATCAGTGCATGATCAGCCACGTGATCAGTGCATGATCAGCCACGTGATCAGTGCATGATCAGTCACGTGATCAGTGCATGATCAGGCACGTGATCAGTGCATGATCAGCCACGTGATCAGTGCATGATAGCCACGTGATCAGTGCATGATCAGTCACCTGATGGGTGTATGATCAGTCACGTGACCAGTACATGGTAGCTACATGATCATTGCATGATCAGCCACGTGAGTAGTGCATGATAGCCACGTGATCAGTGCATGATCAGTCACGTGATCAGTGCATGATCAGTCACGTGATCAGTGCATGATAAGTCACGTGATCAGTGCATGATCAATTACGTGATCAGTGCATGATCAGTCACGTGATCAGTACATGTAGCTACGTGATCAGTGCATGATCAGCCACGTGATCAGTGCATGATAGCCACGTGATCAGTGCATGATCAGTCACATGATCAGTGCATGATCATCACGTGATCAGTGCATGATCAGTCACGTGATCAGTGCATGATATAGACGTGATCAGTGCATGATCAGTCACGTGATCAGTGCATGATCAGCCACGTGATCAGTGCATGATAGCCAGTGATCAGTGCATGATAGCCAGTGATCAGTGCATGATCAGTCACGTGATCAGTGCATGATCAGCCACGTGATCAGTGCATGATCAGCCACGTGATCAGTGCATGATCAGCCACGTGATCAGTGCATGATCAGTTACGTGAGCAGTGTATGATCAGCCACGTGATCAGGGCATGGTCAGACACGTGAACAGTGTATGATCAGCCACGTGATCAGTGCATGATAGCCACGTGATCAGTGCATGATCAGTCACGTGATCAGTGCATGATCAGCCACGTGAACAGTGCATGCTCAGTCACGTGATCTGGGCCTGCTGAGCTGCGTGATTACTGTCTGCTCATCTGCTTGACAATTGCCAGCTGAGCTGCACGATTCCTGCCTGTCATCTGCTTGACAATTGTCAGCTGTGCTGCGTAATTCCTGCCTGCTCAGCTGCTTGATTATTGCCAGCTGAGCAGCATGATTCCTCACACCTGAGTTCCATGATTATTGCCTGCTGACTGTTTGATTCGTGCCTACTCAGCTCTTTGTTTATTGCCTCCAGAGGCACATGATCAGTGTATGATAGCAAACATGATCAGCGCATGATCAGTCACATGATCAGCGCCATTAAGTCACGTGATCACTACATGATAGTCATGTGATCAGTCCATGCTCAGTCACGGTATCAGTGCATGATCAGCCACGTGATCAGTGCATGATCTGTCACATGATTAGTGTATGATCATCCACGTGATCAGTGCATGGGCAGTCATGTGATCAGTGCATGATATAGACGTGATCAGTGCATGATCAGTCACGTGATCAGTGCATGATAGCCACGTGATCAGTGCATGATCAGTCACCTGATGGGTGTATGATCATTCACGTGACCTGTACATGGTAGCTACATGATCATTGCATGATCAGCCACGTGAGTAGTGCATGATAGCCACGTGATCACTGCATGATCAGTCACGTGATCAGTGCATGATCAGTCATGTGATCAGTGCATGATCAGCCACGTGATCAGTGCATGATCAGCCACGTGATCAGTGCATGATAGCCACGTGATCAGTGCATGATCAGTCACGTGATCAGTGCATGATCAGTCACGTGATCAGTGCATGATCAGCCACGTGATCAGTGCATGATAGCCACGTGATCAGTGCATGATCAGTCACGTGATCAGTGCATGATCAGTCACGTGACCAGTACATGGTAGCTACGTGATCAGTGCATGATCAGCCACGTGATCAGTGCATGATAGCCACGTGATCAGTGCATGATCAGTCACGTGATCAGTGCATGATCAGTCACGTGATCAGTGCATGATCAGGCACGTGATCAGTGCATGATCAGCCACGTGATCAGTGCATGATAGCCACGTGATCAGTGCATGATCAGTCACGTGATCAGTGCATGATCAGTCACGTGATCAGTGCATGATCAGTCACGTGATCAGTGCATGATCAATCACGTGATCAGTGCATGATCAGTCACGTGATCAGTGCATGATAGCCACGTGATCAGTGCATGATCAGCCACGTGATCAGTGCATGATCAGCCACGTGATCAGTGCATGAGAGCCACGTGATCAGTGCATGATCAGTCACGTGATCAGTGCATGATCAGCCACGTGATCAGTGCATGATAGCCACGTGATCAGTGCATGATCAGCCACGTGATCAGTGCATGATAGCCACGTGATCAGTGCATGATCAGTCACGTGATCAGTGCATGATCAGTCACGTGAACAGTGCATGATCATTTACGTGATCAGTGCATGATCAGTCACGTGACCAGTATATGGTAGCTACGTGATCATTCCATGACGAGCCACGTGAGCAGTGCATGATAGCCACGTGATGTGTGCATGATGAGTTACGTGAGCAGAGTATGATCAGCCACGTGATCAGTGCATGAGTGCCACGTGATCAGTGCATGATATGTCACGTGACAGGTGTGTGATCAGCCACGTGAACAGTGCATGTTCAGCCACGTGATCAGTCCATGATAGCCACGTGATCAGTGCATGATCAGTTACCTGAGCACTGTATGATCAGCCACGTGATCAGTGCATGGTCAGACACGTGAACAGTGTATGATCAGCCACGTGATCAGTGCATGATATCCAAGTGATCAGTGCATGATCATCACGTGATCAGTGTATGATCAGCCACGTGAACAGTGCATGCTCAGTCACGTGATCAGGGCCTGCTGAGCTGCGTGATTACTGTCTGCTCATCTGCTTGACAATTGCCAGCTGAGCTGCACGATTCCTGCCTGTCATCTGCTTGACAATTGCCAGCTGTGCTGCGTAATTCCTGCCTGCTAGCTGCTTGATTATTGCCAGCTGAGCAGCATGATTCCTCACAGCTGAGTTCCATGATTATTGCCTGCTGACTGTATAATTCGTGCCTACTCAGCTCTTTGTTTATTGCCTCCAGAGGCACATGATCAGTGTATGATAGCAAACATGATCAGTGCATGATCAGTCACATGATCAGCGCCATTAAGTCACGTGATCACTACACGATAGTCATGTGATCAGTCCATGCTCAGTCACGGTATCAGTGCATGATCAGCCACGTGATCAGTGCATGATCAGCCACGTGATCAGTGCATGATAGCCATGTGATCAGTGCATGATTTGTCACGTGATCAGTGCATGATCAGGCACGTGATCAGTGCATGATCAGTCACGTGATCAGTGCATGATCAGTCACGTGATCAGTGCATGATCAGTGATCAGCCACGTGATCAGTGCATGATCAGCCACGTGATCAGTGCATGATCAATTACGTGATCAGTGCATGATCAGTCACGTGACCAGTACATGGTAGCCACGTGATCATTGCATGATCAGCCACGTGAGCAGTGCATGATAGCCACGTGATCAGTGCATGATCAGTCACGTGATCAGTGCATGATCAGTCACGTGATCAGTGCATGATCAGTCACGTGATCAGTGCATGATCAATTACGTGATCAGTGCATGATCAGTCACGTGATCAGTACATGGTAGCTACGTGATCATTGCATGATCAGCCACGTGATCAGTGCATGATAGCCACGTGATCAGTGCATGATCAGTCACGTGATCAGTGTATGATCAGCCACGTGATCAGTGCATGATAGCCAGTGATCAGTGCATGATAGCCAGTGATCAGTGCATGATCAGTCACGTGATCAGTGCATGATCAGCCACGTGATCAGTGCATGATCAGCCACGTGATCAGTGCATGATCAGCCACGTGATCAGTGCATGATCAGTTACGTGAGCAGTGTATGATCAGCCACGTGATCAGTGCATGGTCAAACACGTGAACAGTGTATGATCAGCCACGTGATCAGTGCATGATAGCCACGTGATCAGTGCATGATCAGTCACGTGATCAGTGCATGATCAGCCACGTGAACAGTGCATGCTCAGTCACGTGATCTGGGCCTGCTGAGCTGCGTGATTACTGTCTGCTCATCTGCTTGACAATTGCCAGCTGAGCTGCACGATTCCTGCCTGTCATCTGCTTGACAATTGCCAGCTGTGCTGCGTAATTCCTGCCTGCTCAGCTGCTTGATTATTGCCAGCTGAGCAGCATGATTCCTCACACCTGAGTTCCATGATTATTGCCTGCTGACTGTTTGATTCGTGCCTACTCAGCTCTTTGTTTATTGCCTCCAGAGGCACATGATCAGTGTATGATAGCAAACATGATCAGTGCATGATCAGTCACATGATCAGCGCCATTAAGTCACGTGTTCAGTGCATGATCAGTCATGTAATCTGTGCATGACCAGGCACGTGATCAGTGGATGATCAGCCACGTGATCAGTGCATGATCAGCCACATGATCAGTGCATGATCAATTACGTGATCAGTGCATGATCAGTCACGTGACCAGTATATGGTAGCTAGGTGATCATTGCATGATCAGCCACATGAGCCGTGCATGATAGCCACGAGATCAGTGCATGATCAGTCACCTGATGGGTGTATGATCATTCACGTGACCTGTACATGGTAGCTATATGATCAATGCATGATCAGCCACGTGAGTAGTGCATGATAGCCACGTGATCAGTGCATGATCAGTCACGTGTTCAGTGCATGATCAGTCATGTAATCTGTGCATTACCAGGCACGTGATCAGTGTATGACCAGCCAAGTGATCAGTGCATGATAGCCACGTGATCAGTGCATGATCAGTCACGTGATCAGTACATGATCAGTCACGTGAACAGTGCATGATCATTTACGTGATCTGTGCATGATCAGTCACGTGACCAGTATATTGTAGCTATGTGATCATTCCATGACGAGCCACGTGAGCAGTGCATGATAGCCACGTGATGTGTGCATAATGAGTTACGTGAGCAGAGTATGATCAGCCACGTGATCAGTGCATGAGTGCCACATGATCAGTGCATGATATGTCATGTGACAGGTGTGTGATCAGCCACGTGAACAGTGCATGTTCAGCAACGTGATCAGTCCATGATAGCCACGTGATCAGTGCATGATCAGTTACCAGAGCAGTGTATGATCAGCCACGTGATCCGTGCATGGTCAGACACGTGAACAGTGTATGATCAGCCATGTGATCAGTGCATGATATCCAAGTGATCAGTGCATGATCATCACGTGATCAGTGTATGATCAGCCACGTGGACAGTGCATGCTCAGTCACGTGATCAGGGCCTGCTGAGCTGCGTGATTACTGTCTGCTCATCTGCTTGACAATTGCCAGCTGTGCTGCGTAATTCCTGCCTGCTCAGCTGCTTGATTATTGCCAGCTGAGCAGCATGATTCCTCACAGCTGAGTTCAATGATTATTGCCTGCTGACTGTTTGATTCGTACCTACTCAGCTCTTTGTTTATTGCCTCCAGAGGCACATGATCAGTGTATGATAGCAAACATGATCAGCGCATGATCAGTCACATGATCAGAGCCATTAAGTCACGTGATCACTACATGATAGTCATGTGATCAGTCCATGCTCAGTCACGGTATCAGTGCATGATCAGACACGTGATCAGTGCATGATCAGCCAGGTGATCAGTTCATGATCAGCTATGTGATCAGTTCATGATTCGTCACCTGATGTGTGTATGACCAGGCACCTGACCGGTACATGGTAGCTACATGATCATTGCATGATCAGCCACGTGAGTAGTGCATGATAGCCACGTGATCAGTGCATGATCCGTCACCTGATGGGTGTATGATCAGTCAACTGACCGGTACATGGTAGCTACATGATCATTGCATGATCAGCCACGTGAGTAGTGCATGATAGCCACGTGATGAGTGCATGATCAGTCACGTGTTCAGTGCATGATCAGTCATGTAATCTGTGCATGACCAGGCACGTGATCAGTGTATGACCAGCCAAGTGATCAGTGCATGATAGCCACGTGATCAGTGCATGATCAGTCACGTGATCAGTGCATGATCAGTCACGTGATCAGTGGATGATCAGCCACGTGATCAGTGCATGATCAGCCACATGATCAGTGCATGATCAATTAGGTGATCATTGCATGATCAGCCACATGAGCCGTGCAGGATAGCCACGAGATCAGTGCATGATCAGTCACGTGATCAGTGCATGATCACTCACGTTAACAGTGCATGATAAGTCACCTGATCAGTGCATGATCAATTACGTGATCAGTGCATGATCACTCACGTGACCAGTACATGGTAGCTACGTGATCATTGCATGAACAACCGCGTGAGCAGTGCATGATAGCCACGTGATCAGTGCATGATCTGTCACATGATCAGTGTATGATCATCCGGGTGATCAGTGCATGGGCAGTCATGTGATCAGTGCATGATATAGACGTGATTAGTGCATGATCAGTCTCGTGATCATTGTATGATCAACCACGTGATCAGTGCACGATAGCCAGTTAATGAGTGCACGATAGCCAGATGATCAGTGCATTATCAGTCACGTGATCAGTGTTTGATCAGCCAAGTAAAAAGTGCATGATAGCCAACTGATCAGTGTATGATCAGCCACGTGATCAGTGCATGATCAGTTACGTGAGCATTGTATGATCAGCCACGTGATCAGTGCGTGGTCAGACACGTGAACAGTGTATGATCAGCCACGTGATCAGTGCATGATAGCCACGTGATCAGTGCATTATCAGTTACGTGAGCAGTTTATGATCAGCCACGTGAACAGTGCATGCTCAGTCACGTGATCTGGGCCTGCTGAGCTGCGTGATTACTGTCTGCTCATCTGCTTGACAATTGCCAGCTGAGCTGCACAATTCCTGCCTGTCATCTGCTTGACAATTGTCAGCTGTGCTGCGTAATACCTGCCTGCTCAGCTGCTTGATTATTGCCAGCTGAGCAGCATGATTCCTCACACCTGAGTTCCATGATTATTGCCTGCTGACTGTTTGATTCGTGCCTACTCAGCTCTTTGTTTATTGCCTCCAGAGGCACATGATCAGTGTATGATAGCAAACATGATCAGCGCATGATCAGTCACATGATCAGCGCCATTAAGTCACGTGATCACTACATGATAGTCATGTGATCAGTCCATGCTCAGTCACGGTATCAGTGCATGATCAGCCACGTGATCAGTGCATGATCTGTCACATGATTAGTGTATGATCATCCACGTGATAAGTGCATGGGCAGTCATGTGATCAGTGCATGATATAGAAGTGATCAGTGCATGATCAGTCTCGTGGTCAGTGCATGATAGCCACGTGATCAGTGCATGATCAGTCACCTGACGGGTGTTTGATCATTCACGTGACCTGTACATGGTAGCTACATGATCATTGCATGATCAGCCACGTGAGTAGTGCCTGATAGCCACGTGATCACTGCATGATCAGTCACGTGATCAGGCATCATCAGTCATGTGACCAGTACATGGTAGCTGCGTGATCATCGCATGATCAGCCACGTGATCAGTGTATGTCCAGCCAAGTGATCAGTGCATGATAGCCACGTGATCAGTGCATGATCAGTCACGTGATCAGTGCATGATCAGTCACGTGATCAGTGCATGACCAGTCACGTGATCAGTGCATGATCAGCCACATGATCAGTGCATGATCAATTACGTGATCAGTGCATGATCAGTCACGTGACCAGTACATGGTAGCTTCTTGATCATTGCCTGATCAGCCACGTGAGCAGTGCATGATAGCCACGTGATCAGTGCATGATCAGCCATGTGATCAGTGACTGATCAGTCACGTGATCAGTACATGATCAGTCACGTGATCAGTGCATGATCATCCACGTGATCAGTGCATGTGGAGTCATGTAGTCAATGCATGATAGCGCCGTGATCAGTGCACGATCAGTCCTGTGATGAGTGTATGATCAGCCAAGTGATCAGTGCAAGATATCCACGTGATCAGTGCATGATCAGTGACATGCTCAGTGCATGATCAGTCACGTGATATGTGTGTGAACAGCCATGTGAACCGTGCATGCTCAGTCACGTGATCAGGGCCTGCTGAGCTGCGTGATTACTCTCTGCTCATCTGCTTGACAATTTCCAGCTGACCTGCACGATTCCTGCCTGTCATCTCCTTGACAATTGCCACCTGTGCTGCGTAATTCCTGCCTGCTCATATACTTGATTATTGCCAGCTGAGCAGCATGATTTCTCAGAGCTGAGTTCCATGATTATAGCCTGCTGACTGATTCCTGCCTACTCAGCTCTTTGTTCATTGCCTCCAGAGGCACATGATCAGTGTGTGACACCAAACATGAACAGCACATGATCAGTCACATGATCAATGCATGATAAGCCAGGTGATCAGTGCATGATCAATTATGTGATCAGTGCATGATCAGTCATGTGACCAGTACATGGTAGCTGTGTGATCATTGCATGATCAGCCACGTGAGCAGTGCATGATCAGTCACGTGATCAGTGCATGATCAGTCACGTGATACGTGTGTGATCAGCCACATGATCAGTGCATGATATCCACGTGATCAGTGCAGGATAGCCACGTGATCAGTGCATGAGAGCCACATGATCAGGGCATGATGAGCCACGTGATCAGTGCAGGATCAATTACGTGATCAGTGCATGATCAGTCACGTGATCAGTACATGATCAGTCACGTGAACAGTGCATGATCATTTACGTGATCTGTGCATGATCAGTCACGTGACCAGAATATGGTAGCTATGTGATCATTCCATGACGAGCCACGTGAGCAGTGCATGATAGCCACGTGATGTGTGCATGATGAGTTACGTGAACAGAGTATGATCAGCCACGTGATCAGTTCATGAGTGCCAGGTGACCAGTGCATGATATGTCACGTGACAGGTGTGTGATCAGCCACGTGAACAGTGCATGTTCAGCCACGTGATCAGTCCGTGATAGCCACGTGATCAGTGCATGATCAGTTACCTGAGCACTGTATGATCAGACACGTGATCAGTGCATGGTCAGACACGTGAACAGTGTATGATCAGCCATGTGATCAGTGCATGATATCTAAGTGATCAGTGCATGATCATCACGTGATCAGTGTATGATCAGCCACGTGAACAGTGCATGCTCAGTCACGTGATCAGGGCCTGCTGAGCTGCGTGATTACTGTCTGCTCATCTGCTTGACAATTGCCAGCTGTGCTGCGTCATTCCTGCCTGCTCAGCTGCTTGATTATTGCCAGCTGAGCAGCATGATTCCTCACACCTGAGTTCCATGATTATTGCCTGCTGACTGTTTGATTCGTGCCTACTCAGCTCTTTGTTTATTGCCTCCAGAGGCACATGATCAGTGTATGATAACAAACATGATCAGCGCATGATCAGTCACATGATCAGCGCCATTAAGTCACGTGATCACTACATGATAGTCATGTGATCAGTCCATGCTCAGTCACGGTATCAGTGCATGATCAGCCACGTGATCAGTGCATGATCTGTCACATGATTAGTGTATGATCATCCACGTGATCAGTGCATGGGCAGTCATGTGATCAGTGCATGATATAGAAGTGATCAGTGCATGATCAGTCTCGTGGTCAGTGCATGATAGCCACGTGATCAGTGCATGATCCGTCACCTGATGGGTGTATGATCATTCACGTGACCTGTACATGGTAGCTACATGATCATTGCATGATGAGCCACGTGAGTAGTGCATGATAGCCACGTGATCACTGCATGATCAGTCACATGATCAGTGCATGATCAGTCATGTGACCAGTACATGGTAGCTGCGTGATCATCGCATGAATAGCCACGTGATCAGTGTATGTCCAGCCAAGTGATCAGTGCATGATAGCCACGTGATCAGTGCATGATCAGTCACGTGATCAGTGCATGATCAGTCACGTGATCAGTGCTTGATCAGTCACGTGATCAGTGCATGATCAGCCACATGATCAGTGCATGATCAATTACGTGATCAGTGCATGATCAGTCACGTGACCAGTACATGGTAGCTTCTTGATCATTGCCTAATCAGCCACGTGAGCAGTGCATGATAGCCACGTGATCAGTGCATGATCAGCCATGTGATCAGTGACTGATCAGTCACGTGATCAGTACATGATCAGTCACGTGATCAGTGCATGATCATCCACGTGATCAGTGCATGTGGAGTCATGTAGTCAATGCATGATAGCGCCGTGATCAGTGCACGATCAGTCCTGTGATGAGTGTATGATCAGCCAAGTGATCAGTGCAAGATATCTACGTGATCAGTGCATGATCAGTCACATGATCAGTGCATGATCAGTCACGTGATAGGTGTGTGATCAGCCATGTGAACCGTGCATGCTCAGTCACGTGATCAGGGCCTGCTGAGCTGCGTGATTACTCTCTGCTCATCTGCTTGACAATTTCCAGCTGACCTGCACGATTCCTGCCTGTCATCTCCTTGACAATTGCCACCTGTGCTGCGTAATTCCTGCCTGCTCATATACTTGATTATTGCCAGCTGAGCAGCATGATTTCTCAGAGCTGAGTTCCATGATTATAGCCTGCTGACTGATTCCTGCCTACTCAGCTCTTTGTTCATTGCCTCCAGAGGCACATGATCAGTGTGTGACACCAAACATGAACAGCACATGATCAGTCACATGATCAATGCATGATAAGCCAGGTGATCAGTGCATGATCAATTATGTGATCAGTGCATGATCAGTCATGTGACCAGTACATGGTAGCTGTGTGATCATTGCATGATCAGCCACGTGAGCAGTGCATGATCAGTCACGTGATCAGTGCATGATCAGTCACGTGATACGTGTGTGATCAGCCACATGATCAGTGCATGATATCCACGTGATCAGTGCAGGATAGCCACGTGATCAGTGCATGAGAGCCACATGATCAGGGCATGATGAGCCACGTGATCAGTGCAGGATCAATTACGTGATCAGTGCATGATCAGTCACGTGATCAGTACATGATCAGTCACGTGAACAGTGCATGATCATTTACGTGATCTGTGCATGATCAGTCACGTGACCAGAATATGGTAGCTATGTGATCATTCCATGACGAGCCACGTGAGCAGTGCATGATAGCCACGTGATGTGTGCATGATGAGTTACGTGAACAGAGTATGATCAGCCACGTGATCAGTTCATGAGTGCCAGGTGACCAGTGCATGATATGTCACGTGACAGGTGTGTGATCAGCCACGTGAACAGTGCATGTTCAGCCACGTGATCAGTCCGTGATAGCCACGTGATCAGTGCATGATCAGTTACCTGAGCACTGTATGATCAGACACGTGATCAGTGCATGGTCAGACACGTGAACAGTGTATGATCAGCCACGTGATCAGTGCATGATAGCCACGTGATCAGTGCATTATCAGTTACGTGAGCAGTGTATGATCAGCCACGTGAACAGTGCATGCTCAGTCACGTGATCTGGGCCTACTGAGCTGCGTGATTACTGTCTGCTCATCTGCTTGACAATTGCCAGCTGAGCTGCACGATTCCTGCCTGTCATCTGCTTGACAATTGTCAGCTGTGCTGCGTAATTCCTGCCTGCTCAGCTGCTTGATTATTGCCAGCTGAGCAGCATGATTCCTCACACCTGAGTTCCATGATTACTGCCTGCTGACTGTTTGATTCATGCCTACTCAGCTCTTTGTTTATTGCCTCCAGAGGCACATGATCAGTGTATGATAGCAAACATGATCAGCGCATGATCAGTCACATGATCAGCGCCATTAAGTCACGTGATCACTACATGATAGTCATGAGATCAGTCCATGCTCAGTCACGGTATCAGTGCATGATCTGTCACATGATTAGTGTATGATCATCCACGTGATAAGTGCATGGGCAGTCATGTGATCAGTGCATGATATAGAAGTGATCAGTGCATGATCAGTCTCGTGGTCAGTGCATGATAGCCACGTGATCAGTGCATGATCAGTCACCTGATGGGTGTTTGATCATTCACGTGACCTGTACATGGTAGCTACATGATCATTGCATGATCAGCCACGTGAGTAGTGCATGATAGCCACGTGATCACTGCATGATCAGTCACGTGATCAGTGCATCATCAGTCATGTGACCAGTACATGGTAGCTGCGTGATCATCGCATGATCAGCCACGTGATCAGTGTATGTCCAGCCAAGTGATCAGTGCATGATAGCCACGTGATCAGTGCATGATCAGTCACGTGATCAGTGCATGATCAGTCACGTGATCAGTGCATGATCAGTCACGTGATCAGTGCATGATCAGCCACATGATCAGTGCATGATCAATTACGTGATCAGTGCATGATCAGTCACGTGACCAGTACATGGTAGCTTCTTGATCATTGACTGATCAGCCACCTGAGCAGTGCATGATAGCCACGTGATCAGTGCATGATCAGCCATGTGATCAGTGACTGATCAGTCACGTGATCAGTACATGGTCAGTCACGTGATCAGTGCATGATCATCCACGTGATCAGTGCATGTGGAGTCATGTAGTCAATGCATGATAGCGCCGTGATCAGTGCACGATCAGTCCTGTGATGAGTGTATGATCAGCCAAGTGATCAGTGCAAGATATCTACGTGATCAGTGCATGATCAGTCACATGATCAGTGCATGATCAGTCACGTGATAGGTGTGTGAACAGCCATGTGAACCGTGCATGCTCAGTCACGTGATCAGGGCCTGCTGAGCTGCGTGATTACTCTCTGCTCATCTGCTTGACAATTTCCAGCTGACCTGCACGATTCCTGCCTGTCATCTCCTTGACAATTGCCACCTGTGCTGCGTAATTCCTGCCTGCTCATATACTTGATTATTGCCAGCTGAGCAGCATGATTTCTCAGAGCTGAGTTCCATGATTATAGCCTGCTGACTGATTCCTGCCTACTCAGCTCTTTGTTCATTGCCTCCAGAGGCACATGATCAGTGTGTGACACCAAACATGAACAGCACATGATCAGTCACATGATCAATGCATGATAAGCCAGGTGATCAGTGCATGATCAATTATGTGATCAGTGCATGATCAGTCATGTGACCAGTACATGGTAGCTGTGTGATCATTGCATGATCAGCCACGTGAGCAGTGCATGATCAGTCACGTGATCAGTGCATGATCAGTCACGTGATACGTGTGTGATCAGCCACATGATCAGTGCATGATATCCACGTGATCAGTGCAGGATAGCCACGTGATCAGTGCATGAGAGCCACATGATCAGGGCATGATGAGCCACGTGATCAGTGCAGGATCAATTACGTGATCAGTGCATGATCAGTCACGTGATCAGTACATGATCAGTCACGTGAACAGTGCATGATCATTTACGTGATCTGTGCATGATCAGTCACGTGACCAGAATATGGTAGCTATGTGATCATTCCATGACGAGCCACGTGAGCAGTGCATGATAGCCACGTGATGTGTGCATGATGAGTTACGTGAACAGAGTATGATCAGCCACGTGATCAGTTCATGAGTGCCAGGTGACCAGTGCATGATATGTCACGTGACAGGTGTGTGATCAGCCACGTGAACAGTGCATGTTCAGCCACGTGATCAGTCCGTGATAGCCACGTGATCAGTGCATGATCAGTTACCTGAGCACTGTATGATCAGACACGTGATCAGTGCATGGTCAGACACGTGAACAGTGTATGATCAGCCATGTGATCAGTGCATGATATCTAAGTGATCAGTGCATGATCATCACGTGATCAGTGTATGATCAGCCACGTGAACAGTGCATGCTCAGTCACGTGATCAGGGCCTGCTGAGCTGCGTGATTACTGTCTGCTCATCTGCTTGACAATTGCCAGCTGTGCTGCGTCATTCCTGCCTGCTCAGCTGCTTGATTATTGCCAGCTGAGCAGCATGATTCCTCACACCTGAGTTCCATGATTATTGCCTGCTGACTGTTTGATTCGTGCCTACTCAGCTCTTTGTTTATTGCCTCCAGAGGCACATGATCAGTGTATGATAGCAAACATGATCAGCGCATGATCAGTCACATGATCAGCGCCATTAAGTCACGTGATCACTACATGATAGTTATGTGATCAGTCCATGCTCAGTCACGGTATCAGTGCATGATCAGCCACGTGATCAGTGCATGATCTGTCACATGATTAGTGTATGATCATCCACGTGATCAGTGCATGGGCAGTCATGTGATCAGTGCATGATATAGAAGTGATCAGTGCATGATCAGTCTCGTGGTCAGTGCATGATAGCCACGTGATCAGTGCATGATCCGTCACCTGATGGGTGTATGATCATTCACGTGACCTGTACATGGTAGCTACATGATCATTGCATGATCAGCCACGTGAGTAGTGCATGATAGCCACGTGATCACTGCATGATCAGTCACATGATCAGTGCATGATCAGTCATGTGACCAGTACATGGTAGCTGCGTGATCATCGCATGAATAGCCACGTGATCAGTGTATGTCCAGCCAAGTGATCAGTGCATGATAGCCACGTGATCAGTGCATGATCAGTCACGTGATCAGTGCATGATCAGTCACGTGATCAGTGCTTGATCAGTCACGTGATCAGTGCATGATCAGCCACATGATCAGTGCATGATCAATTACGTGATCAGTGCATGATCAGTCACGTGACCAGTACATGGTAGCTTCTTGATCATTGCCTGATCAGCCACGTGAGCAGTGCATGATAGCCACGTGATCAGTGCATGATCAGCCATGTGATCAGTGACTGATCAGTCACGTGATCAGTACATGATCAGTCACGTGATCAGTGCATGATCATCCACGTGATCAGTGCATGTGGAGTCATGTAGTCAATGCATGATAGCGCCGTGATCAGTGCACGATCAGTCCTGTGATGAGTGTATGATCAGCCAAGTGATCAGTGCAAGATATCTACGTGATCAGTGCATGATCAGTCACATGATCAGTGCATGATCAGTCACGTGATAGGTGTGTGATCAGCCATGTGAACCGTGCATGCTCAGTCACGTGATCAGGGCCTGCTGAGCTGCGTGATTACTGTCTGCTCATCTGCTTGACAATTTCCAGCTGACCTGCACGATTCCTGCCTGTCATCTCCTTGACAATTGCCACCTGTGCTGCGTAATTCCTGCCTGCTCATATACTTGATTATTGCCAGCTGAGCAGCATGATTTCTCAGAGCTGAGTTCCATGATTATAGCCTGCTGACTGATTCCTGCCTACTCAGCTCTTTGTTCATTGCCTCCAGAGGCACATGATCAGTGTGTGACACCAAACATGAACAGCACATGATCAGTCACATGATCAATGCATGATAAGCCAGGTGATCAGTGCATGATCAATTATGTGATCAGTGCATGATCAGTCATGTGACCAGTACATGGTAGCTGTGTGATCATTGCATGATCAGCCACGTGAGCAGTGCATGATCAGTCACGTGATCAGTGCATGATCAGTCACGTGATACGTGTGTGATCAGCCACATGATCAGTGCATGATATCCACGTGATCAGTGCAGGATAGCCACGTGATCAGTGCATGAGAGCCACATGATCAGGGCATGATGAGCCACGTGATCAGTGCAGGATCAATTACGTGATCAGTGCATGATCAGTCACGTGATCAGTACATGATCAGTCACGTGAACAGTGCATGATCATTTACGTGATCTGTGCATGATCAGTCACGTGACCAGAATATGGTAGCTATGTGATCATTCCATGACGAGCCACGTGAGCAGTGCATGATAGCCACGTGATGTGTGCATGATGAGTTACGTGAACAGAGTATGATCAGCCACGTGATCAGTTCATGAGTGCCAGGTGACCAGTGCATGATATGTCACGTGACAGGTGTGTGATCAGCCACGTGAACAGTGCATGTTCAGCCACGTGATCAGTCCGTGATAGCCACGTGATCAGTGCATGATCAGTTACCTGAGCACTGTATGATCAGACACGTGATCAGTGCATGGTCAGACACGTGAACAGTGTATGATCAGCCATGTGATCAGTGCATGATATCTAAGTGATCAGTGCATGATCATCACGTGATCAGTGTATGATCAGCCACGTGAACAGTGCATGCTCAGTCACGTGATCAGGGCCTGCTGAGCTGCGTGATTACTGTCTGCTCATCTGCTTGACAATTGCCAGCTGTGCTGCGTCATTCCTGCCTGCTCAGCTGCTTGATTATTGCCAGCTGAGCAGCATGATTCCTCACACCTGAGTTCCATGATTATTGCCTGCTGACTGTTTGATTCGTGCCTACTCAGCTCTTTGTTTATTGCCTCCAGAGGCACATGATCAGTGTATGATAACAAACATGATCAGCGCATGATCAGTCACATGATCAGCGCCATTAAGTCACGTGATCACTACATGATAGTCATGTGATCAGTCCATGCTCAGTCACGGTATCAGTGCATGATCAGCCACGTGATCAGTGCATGATCTGTCACATGATTAGTGTATGATCATCCACGTGATCAGTGCATGGGCAGTCATGTGATCAGTGCATGATATAGAAGTGATCAGTGCATGATCAGTCTCGTGGTCAGTGCATGATAGCCACGTGATCAGTGCATGATCCGTCACCTGATGGGTGTATGATCATTCACGTGACCTGTACATGGTAGCTACATGATCATTGCATGATCAGCCACGTGAGTAGTGCATGATAGCCACGTGATCACTGCATGATCAGTCACATGATCAGTGCATGATCAGTCATGTGACCAGTACATGGTAGCTGCGTGATCATCGCATGAATAGCCACGTGATCAGTGTATGTCCAGCCAAGTGATCAGTGCATGATAGCCACGTGATCAGTGCATGATCAGTCACGTGATCAGTGCATGATCAGTCACGTGATCAGTGCTTGATCAGTCACGTGATCAGTGCATGATCAGCCACATGATCAGTGCATGATCAATTACGTGATCAGTGCATGATCAGTCACGTGACCAGTACATGGTAGCTTCTTGATCATTGCCTGATCAGCCACGTGAGCAGTGCATGATAGCCACGTGATCAGTGCATGATCAGCCATGTGATCAGTGACTGATCAGTCACGTGATCAGTACATGATCAGTCACGTGATCAGTGCATGATCATCCACGTGATCAGTGCATGTGGAGTCATGTAGTCAATGCATGATAGCGCCGTGATCAGTGCACGATCAGTCCTGTGATGAGTGTATGATCAGCCAAGTGATCAGTGCAAGATATCTACGTGATCAGTGCATGATCAGTCACATGATCAGTGCATGATCAGTCACGTGATAGGTGTGTGATCAGCCATGTGAACCGTGCATGCTCAGTCACGTGATCAGGGCCTGCTGAGCTGCGTGATTACTCTCTGCTCATCTGCTTGACAATTTCCAGCTGACCTGCACGATTCCTGCCTGTCATCTCCTTGACAATTGCCACCTGTGCTGCGTAATTCCTGCCTGCTCATATACTTGATTATTGCCAGCTGAGCAGCATGATTTCTCAGAGCTGAGTTCCATGATTATAGCCTGCTGACTGATTCCTGCCTACTCAGCTCTTTGTTCATTGCCTCCAGAGGCACATGATCAGTGTGTGACACCAAACATGAACAGCACATGATCAGTCACATGATCAATGCATGATAAGCCAGGTGATCAGTGCATGATCAATTATGTGATCAGTGCATGATCAGTCATGTGACCAGTACATGGTAGCTGTGTGATCATTGCATGATCAGCCACGTGAGCAGTGCATGATCAGTCACGTGATCAGTGCATGATCAGTCACGTGATACGTGTGTGATCAGCCACATGATCAGTGCATGATATCCACGTGATCAGTGCAGGATAGCCACGTGATCAGTGCATGAGAGCCACATGATCAGGGCATGATGAGCCACGTGATCAGTGCAGGATCAATTACGTGATCAGTGCATGATCAGTCACGTGATCAGTACATGATCAGTCACGTGAACAGTGCATGATCATTTACGTGATCTGTGCATGATCAGTCACGTGACCAGAATATGGTAGCTATGTGATCATTCCATGACGAGCCACGTGAGCAGTGCATGATAGCCACGTGATGTGTGCATGATGAGTTACGTGAACAGAGTATGATCAGCCACGTGATCAGTTCATGAGTGCCAGGTGACCAGTGCATGATATGTCACGTGACAGGTGTGTGATCAGCCACGTGAACAGTGCATGTTCAGCCACGTGATCAGTCCGTGATAGCCACGTGATCAGTGCATGATCAGTTACCTGAGCACTGTATGATCAGACACGTGATCAGTGCATGGTCAGACACGTGAACAGTGTATGATCAGCCACGTGATCAGTGCATGATAGCCACGTGATCAGTGCATTATCAGTTACGTGAGCAGTGTATGATCAGCCACGTGAACAGTGCATGCTCAGTCACGTGATCTGGGCCTACTGAGCTGCGTGATTACTGTCTGCTCATCTGCTTGACAATTGCCAGCTGAGCTGCACGATTCCTGCCTGTCATCTGCTTGACAATTGTCAGCTGTGCTGCGTAATTCCTGCCTGCTCAGCTGCTTGATTATTGCCAGCTGAGCAGCATGATTCCTCACACCTGAGTTCCATGATTACTGCCTGCTGACTGTTTGATTCATGCCTACTCAGCTCTTTGTTTATTGCCTCCAGAGGCACATGATCAGTGTATGATAGCAAACATGATCAGCGCATGATCAGTCACATGATCAGCGCCATTAAGTCACGTGATCACTACATGATAGTCATGAGATCAGTCCATGCTCAGTCACGGTATCAGTGCATGATCTGTCACATGATTAGTGTATGATCATCCACGTGATAAGTGCATGGGCAGTCATGTGATCAGTGCATGATATAGAAGTGATCAGTGCATGATCAGTCTCGTGGTCAGTGCATGATAGCCACGTGATCAGTGCATGATCAGTCACCTGATGGGTGTTTGATCATTCACGTGACCTGTACATGGTAGCTACATGATCATTGCATGATCAGCCACGTGAGTAGTGCATGATAGCCACGTGATCACTGCATGATCAGTCACGTGATCAGTGCATCATCAGTCATGTGACCAGTACATGGTAGCTGCGTGATCATCGCATGATCAGCCACGTGATCAGTGTATGTTCAGCCAAGTGATCAGTGCATGATAGCCACGTGATCAGTGCATGATCAGTCACGTGATCAGTGCATGATCAGTCACGTGATCAGTGCATGATCAGCCACGTGATCAGTGCATGATCAGCCACGTGATCAGTGCATGATCAATTACGTGATCAGTGCATGATCAGCCACGTGACCAGTACATGGTAGCTACGTGATCATTGACTGATCAGCCACGTGAGCAGTGCATGATAGCCACGTGATCAGTGCATGATCAGCCATGTGATCAGTGACTGATCAGTCACGTGATCAGTACATGATCAGTCACGTGATCAGTGCATGATCATCCACGTGATCAGTGCATGTGGAGTCACGTAGTCAATGCATGATAGCGCCGTGATCAGTGCACGATCAGTCCTGTGATGAGTGTATGATCAGCCAAGTGATCAGTGCAAGATATCCACGTGATCAGTGCATGATCAGTCACATGATCAGTGCATGATCAGTCACGTGATCAGTGTGTGAACAGCCATGTGAACCGTGCATGCTCAGTCACGTGATCAGGGCCTGCTGAGCTGCGTGATTACTCTCTGCTCATCTGCTTGACAATTTCCAGCTGACCTGCACGATTCCTGCCTGTCATCTCCTTGACAATTGCCACCTGTGCTGCGTAATTCCTGCCTGCTCATATACTTGATTATTGCCAGCTGAGCAGCATGATTTCTCAGAGCTGAGTTCCATGATTATAGCCTGCTGACTGTTTGATTCCTGCCTACTCAGCTCTTTGTTCATTGCCTCCAGAGGCACATGATCAGTGTGTGACACCAAACATGAACAGCACATGATCAGTCACATGATCAATGCATGATAAGCCACGTGATCAGTGCATGATCAGTCATGTGATCAGTGCATGATCAGTCACGTGACCAGTACATGGTAGCTGTGTGATCATTGCATGATCAGCCACGTGAGCAGTGCATGATCAGCCACGTGATCAGTGCATGATCAGTCACGTGATCAGTGTGATCAGCCACATGATCAGTGCATGATATCCACGTGATCAGTGCAGGATAGCCACGTGATCAGTGCATGAGCAGTCACATGATCAGGGCATGATGAGCCACGTGACCAGTGCAGGATCAACTACGTGATCAGTGCATGATCAGCCACGTGAGCAGTACATGATCAGTCACGTGAACAGTGCATGATCATTTACGTGATCGGTGCATGATCAGTCACGTGACCAGAATATGGTAGCTATGTGATCATTGCATGACAGCCACGTGAGCAGTGCATGATAGCCACGTGATGTGTGCATGATGAGTTACGTGAACAGAGTATGATCAGCCACGTGATCAGTTCATGAGTGCCAGGTGACCAGTGCATGATATGTCACGTGATCAGGTGTGTGATCAGCCACGTGAACAGTGCATGTTCAGCCACGTGATCAGTCCGTGATAGCCACGTGATCAGTGCATGATCAGTTACCTGAGCACTGTATGATCAGACACGTGATCAGTGCATGGTCAGACACGTGAACAGTGCATGATCAGCCATGTGATCAGTGCATGATAGCTACGTGATCAGTGCATGATCATCACGTGATCAGTGTATGATCAGCCACGTGAACAGTGCATGCTCAGTCACGTGATCAGGGCCTGCTGAGCTGCGTGATTACTGTCTGCTCATCTGCTTGACAATTGCCAGCTGTGCTGCGTCATTCCTGCCTGCTCAGCTGCTTGATTATTGCCAGCTGAGCAGCATGATTCCTCACACCTGAGTTCCATGATTATTGCCTGCTGACTGTTTGATTCGTGCCTACTCAGCTCTTTGTTTATTGCCTCCAGAGGCACATGATCAGTGTATGATAGCAAACATGATCAGCGCATGATCAGTCACATGATCAGCGCCATTAAGTCACGTGATCACTACATGATAGTTATGTGATCAGTCCATGCTCAGTCACGGTATCAGTGCATGATCAGCCACGTGATCAGTGCATGATCTGTCACATGATTAGTGTATGATCATCCACGTGATCAGTGCATGGGCAGTCATGTGATCAGTGCATGATATAGAAGTGATCAGTGCATGATCAGTCTCGTGGTCAGTGCATGATAGCCACGTGATCAGTGCATGATCCGTCACCTGATGGGTGTATGATCATTCACGTGACCTGTACATGGTAGCTACATGATCATTGCATGATCAGCCACGTGAGTAGTGCATGATAGCCACGTGATCACTGCATGATCAGTCACATGATCAGTGCATGATCAGTCATGTGACCAGTACATGGTAGCTGCGTGATCATCGCATGAATAGCCACGTGATCAGTGTATGTCCAGCCAAGTGATCAGTGCATGATAGCCACGTGATCAGTGCATGATCAGTCACGTGATCAGTGCATGATCAGTCACGTGATCAGTGCTTGATCAGTCACGTGATCAGTGCATGATCAGCCACATGATCAGTGCATGATCAATTACGTGATCAGTGCATGATCAGTCACGTGACCAGTACATGGTAGCTTCTTGATCATTGCCTGATCAGCCACGTGAGCAGTGCATGATAGCCACGTGATCAGTGCATGATCAGCCATGTGATCAGTGACTGATCAGTCACGTGATCAGTACATGATCAGTCACGTGATCAGTGCATGATCATCCACGTGATCAGTGCATGTGGAGTCATGTAGTCAATGCATGATAGCCCGTGATCAGTGCACGATCAGTCCGTGATGAGTGTATGATCAGCCAAGTGATCAGTGCAAGATATCTACGTGATCAGTGCATGATCAGTCACATGATCAGTGCATGATCAGTCACGTGATAAGTGTGTGATCAGCCATGTGAACCGTGCATGCTCAGTCACGTGATCAGGGCCTGCTGAGCTGCGTGATTACTGTCTGCTCATCTGCTTGACAATTTCCAGCTGACCTGCACGATTCCTGCCTGTCATCTCCTTGACAATTGCCACCTGTGCTGCGTAATTCCTGCCTGCTCATATACTTGATTATTGCCAGCTGAGCAGCATGATTTCTCAGAGCTGAGTTCCATGATTATAGCCTGCTGACTGATTCCTGCCTACTCAGCTCTTTGTTCATTGCCTCCAGAGGCACATGATCAGTGTGTGACACCAAACATGAACAGCACATGATCAGTCACATGATCAATGCATGATAAGCCAGGTGATCAGTGCATGACCAATTATGTGATCAGTGCATGATCAGTCATGTGACCAGTACATGGTAGCTGCGTGATCATTGCATGATCAGCCACGTGAGCAGTGCATGATCAGTCACGTGATCAGTGCATGATCAGCCACGTGATCCGTGCGTGATCAGCCACATGATCAGTGCATGATATCCACGTGATCAGTGCAGGATAGCCACGTGATCAGTGCATGAGAGCCACATGATCAGGGCATGATGAGCCACGTGATCAGTGCAGGATCAATTACGTGATCAGTGCATGATCAGTCACGTGATCAGTACATGATCAGTCACGTGAACAGTGCATGATCATTTACGTGATCTGTGCATGATCAGTCACGTGACCAGAATATGGTAGCTATGTGATCATTCCATGACGAGCCACGTGAGCAGTGCATGATAGCCACGTGATGTGTGCATGATGAGTTACGTGAACAGAGTATGATCAGCCACGTGATCAGTTCATGAGTGCCAGGTGACCAGTGCATGATATGTCACGTGACAGGTGTGTGATCAGCCACGTGAACAGTGCATGTTCAGCCACGTGATCAGTCCGTGATAGCCACGTGATCAGTGCATGATCAGTTACCTGAGCACTGTATGATCAGACACGTGATCAGTGCATGGTCAGACACGTGAACAGTGTATGATCAGCCATGTGATCAGTGCATGATATCTAAGTGATCAGTGCATGATCATCACGTGATCAGTGTATGATCAGCCACGTGAACAGTGCATGCTCAGTCACGTGATCAGGGCCTGCTGAGCTGCGTGATTACTGTCTGCTCATCTGCTTGACAATTGCCAGCTGTGCTGCGTCATTCCTGCCTGCTCAGCTGCTTGATTATTGCCAGCTGAGCAGCATGATTCCTCACACCTGAGTTCCATGATTATTGCCTGCTGACTGTTTGATTCGTGCCTACTCAGCTCTTTGTTTATTGCCTCCAGAGGCACATGATCAGTGTATGATAGCAAACATGATCAGCGCATGATCAGTCACATGATCAGCGCCATTAAGTCACGTGATCACTACATGATAGTTATGTGATCAGTCCATGCTCAGTCACGGTATCAGTGCATGATCAGCCACGTGATCAGTGCATGATCTGTCACATGATTAGTGTATGATCATCCACGTGATCAGTGCATGGGCAGTCATGTGATCAGTGCATGATATAGAAGTGATCAGTGCATGATCAGTCTCGTGGTCAGTGCATGATAGCCACGTGATCAGTGCATGATCCGTCACCTGATGGGTGTATGATCATTCACGTGACCTGTACATGGTAGCTACATGATCATTGCATGATCAGCCACGTGAGTAGTGCATGATAGCCACGTGATCACTGCATGATCAGTCACATGATCAGTGCATGATCAGTCATGTGACCAGTACATGGTAGCTGCGTGATCATCGCATGAATAGCCACGTGATCAGTGTATGTCCAGCCAAGTGATCAGTGCATGATAGCCACGTGATCAGTGCATGATCAGTCACGTGATCAGTGCATGATCAGTCACGTGATCAGTGCTTGATCAGTCACGTGATCAGTGCATGATCAGCCACATGATCAGTGCATGATCAATTACGTGATCAGTGCATGATCAGTCACGTGACCAGTACATGGTAGCTTCTTGATCATTGCCTGATCAGCCACGTGAGCAGTGCATGATAGCCACGTGATCAGTGCATGATCAGCCATGTGATCAGTGACTGATCAGTCACGTGATCAGTACATGATCAGTCACGTGATCAGTGCATGATCATCCACGTGATCAGTGCATGTGGAGTCATGTAGTCAATGCATGATAGCGCCGTGATCAGTGCACGATCAGTCCTGTGATGAGTGTATGATCAGCCAAGTGATCAGTGCAAGATATCTACGTGATCAGTGCATGATCAGTCACATGATCAGTGCATGATCAGTCACGTGATAGGTGTGTGATCAGCCATGTGAACCGTGCATGCTCAGTCACGTGATCAGGGCCTGCTGAGCTGCGTGATTACTGTCTGCTCATCTGCTTGACAATTTCCAGCTGACCTGCACGATTCCTGCCTGTCATCTCCTTGACAATTGCCACCTGTGCTGCGTAATTCCTGCCTGCTCATATACTTGATTATTGCCAGCTGAGCAGCATGATTTCTCAGAGCTGAGTTCCATGATTATAGCCTGCTGACTGATTCCTGCCTACTCAGCTCTTTGTTCATTGCCTCCAGAGGCACATGATCAGTGTGTGACACCAAACATGAACAGCACATGATCAGTCACATGATCAATGCATGATAAGCCAGGTGATCAGTGCATGATCAATTATGTGATCAGTGCATGATCAGTCATGTGACCAGTACATGGTAGCTGTGTGATCATTGCATGATCAGCCACGTGAGCAGTGCATGATCAGTCACGTGATCAGTGCATGATCAGTCACGTGATACGTGTGTGATCAGCCACATGATCAGTGCATGATATCCACGTGATCAGTGCAGGATAGCCACGTGATCAGTGCATGAGAGCCACATGATCAGGGCATGATGAGCCACGTGATCAGTGCAGGATCAATTACGTGATCAGTGCATGATCAGTCACGTGATCAGTACATGATCAGTCACGTGAACAGTGCATGATCATTTACGTGATCTGTGCATGATCAGTCACGTGACCAGAATATGGTAGCTATGTGATCATTCCATGACGAGCCACGTGAGCAGTGCATGATAGCCACGTGATGTGTGCATGATGAGTTACGTGAACAGAGTATGATCAGCCACGTGATCAGTTCATGAGTGCCAGGTGACCAGTGCATGATATGTCACGTGACAGGTGTGTGATCAGCCACGTGAACAGTGCATGTTCAGCCACGTGATCAGTCCGTGATAGCCACGTGATCAGTGCATGATCAGTTACCTGAGCACTGTATGATCAGACACGTGATCAGTGCATGGTCAGACACGTGAACAGTGTATGATCAGCCACGTGATCAGTGCATGATAGCCACGTGATCAGTGCATTATCAGTTACGTGAGCAGTGTATGATCAGCCACGTGAACAGTGCATGCTCAGTCACGTGATCTGGGCCTACTGAGCTGCGTGATTACTGTCTGCTCATCTGCTTGACAATTGCCAGCTGAGCTGCATGATTCCTGCCTGTCATCTGCTTGACAATTGTCAGCTGTGCTGCGTAATTCCTGCCTGCTCAGCTGCTTGATTATTGCCAGCTGAGCAGCATGATTCCTCACACCTGAGTTCCATGATTACTGCCTGCTGACTGTTTGATTCATGCCTACTCAGCTCTTTGTTTATTGCCTCCAGAGGCACATGATCAGTGTATGATAGCAAACATGATCAGCGCATGATCAGTCACATGATCAGCGCCATTAAGTCACGTGATCACTACATGATAGTCATGAGATCAGTCCATGCTCAGTCACGGTATCAGTGCATGATCTGTCACATGATTAGTGTATGATCATCCACGTGATCAGTCCATGGGCAGTCATGTGATCAGTGCATGATATAGACGTGATCAGTGCATGATCAGTCTCGTGGTCAGTGCATGATAGCCACGTGATCAGTTCATGATCAGTCACCTGATGGGTGTTTGATCATTCACGTGACCTGTACATGGTAGCTACATGATCATTGCATGATCAGCCACGTGAGTAGTGCATGATAGCCACGTGATCACTGCATGATCAGTCACGTGATCAGTGCATGATCAGTCATGTGACCAGTACATGGTAGCTGCGTGATCATGCATGATCAGCCACGTGATCAGTGTATGTCCAGCCAAGTGATCAGTGCATGATAGCCACGTGATCAGTGCATGATCAGTCACGTGATCAGTGCATGATCAGTCACGTGATCAGTGCATGATCAGCCACGTGTTCAGTGCATGATCAGTCACGTAATCTGTGCATGATCAGGCACGTGATCAGTGTATGACCAGCCAAGTGATCAGTGCATGATAGCCACGTGATCAGTGCATGATCAGTCACGTGATCAGTACATGATCAGTCACGTGAACAGTGCATGATCATTTACGTGATCTGTGCATGATCAGTCACGTGACCAGTATATTGTAGCTATGTGATCATTCCATGACGAGCCACGTGAGCAGTGCATGATAGCCACGTGATATGTGCATAATGAGTTACATGAGCAGAGTATGATCAGCCACGTGATCAGTGCATGAGTGCCACGTGATCAGTGCATGATATGTCATGTGACAGGTGTGTGATCAGCCACGTGATCAGTGCATGATCAGCCACGTGATCAGTGCATGATAGCCACGTGATCAGTGCATGATCAGTCACGTGATCAGTGCATGATCAGTCACGTGATCAGTGCATGATCAGCCACGTGAACAGTGCATGATAGCCACGTGATCAGTGCATGATCAGTCACGTGATCAGTGCATGATCAGTCACGTGACCAGCATGGTAGCCACGTGATCATTGCATGATCAGCCACGTGATCAGTGCATGATAGCCACGTGATCAGTGCATGATCAGTCACCTGATCAGTGCATGATCAGTCACTGACCAGTGCATGGTAGCTACGTGATCAGTGCATGATCAGCCACGTGATTAGTGCATGATAGCCACGTGATCAGTGCATGATCAGTCACGTGATCAGTGCATGATCAGTCACGTGATCAGTGCATGATCAGCACGTGATCAGTGCATGATCAGCCACGTGATCAGTGCATGATAGCCACGTGATCAGTGCATGATCAGTCACGTGATCAGTGCATGATCAGTCACGTGATCAGTGCATGATCAGCCACGTGATCAGTGCATGATCAGCCACGTGATCAGTGCATGATCAATTACGTGATCAGTGCATGATCAGTCACGTGACCAGTGCATGGTAGCTACGTGATCATTGCATGATCAGCCACGTGATCAGTGCATGATAGCCACCTGATCAGTGCATGATCAGTCACGTGATCAGTGCATGATCAGCCACGTGATCAGTGCATGATAAGTCACGTGATCAGTGCATGATCAATTACGTGATCAGTGCATGATCAGTCACGTGACCAGTACATGGTAGCTACGTGATCATTGCATGAACAGCCGCGTGAGCAGTGCATGATAGCCACGTGATCAGTGCATGATCAGTCACGTGATCAGTGCATGATCATCCACGTGATCAGTGCATGATCAGTCACGTGATCAGTGCATGATATAGACGTGATCAGTGCATGATCAGTCACGTGATCAGTGCATGATCAGCCACGTGATCAGTGCATGATAGCCAGTGATGAGTGCATGATAGCCAGTGATCAGTGCATGATCAGTCACGTGATCAGTGCATGATCAGCCACGTGATCAGTGCATGATCAGCCACGTGATCAGTGCATGATCAGCCACGTGATCAGTGCATGATCAGTTACGTGAGCAGTGTATGATCAGCCACGTGATCAGTGCATGGTCAGACACGTGAACAGTGTATGATCAGCCACGTGATCAGTGCATGATAGCCACGTGATCAGTGCATGATCAGTTACGTGATCAGTGTATGATCAGCCACGTGAACAGTGCATGCTCAGTCACGTGATCAGGGCCTGCTGAGCTGCGTGATTACTGTCTGCTCATCTGCTTGACAATTGCCAGCTGAGCTGCACGATTCCTGCCTGTCATCTGCTTGACAATTGTCAGCTGTGCTGCGTAATTCCTGCCTGCTCAGCTGCTTGATTATTGCCAGCTGAGCAGCATGATTCCTCACACCTGAGTTCCATGATTATTGCCTGCTGACTGTTTGATTCGTGCCTACTCAGCTCTTTGTTTATTGCCTCCAGAGGCACATGATCAGTGTATGATAGCAAACATGATCAGCGCATGATCAGTCACATGATCAGCGCCATTAAGTCACGTGATCACTACATGATAGTCATGTGATCAGTCCATGCTCAGTCACGGTATCAGTGCATGATCAGCCACGTGATCAGTGCATGATCTGTCACATGATTAGTGTATGATCATCCACGTGATCAGTGCATGGGCAGTCATGTGATCAGTGCATGATATAGACGTGATCAGTGCATGATCAGTCTCGTGATCAGTGCATGATAGCCACGTGATCAGTGCATGATCAGTCACCTGATGGGTGTATGATCATTCACGTGACCTGTACATGGTAGCTACATGATCATTGCATGATCAGCCACGTGAGTAGTGCATGATAGCCACGTGATCAGTGCATGATCAGTCACGTGATCAGTGCATGATCAGTCATGTGACCAGTACATGGTAGCTGCGTGATCATGCATGATCAGCCACGTGATCAGTGCATGATCAGCCACGTGATCAGTGCATGATCAGCCACGTGATCAGTGCATGATCAGTCACGTGATCAGTGCATGATCAGTCACGTGATCAGTGCATGATCAGTCACGTGATCAGTGCATGATCAGCCACGTGATCAGTGCATGATCAATTACGTGATCAGTGCATGATCAGTCACGTGACCAGTACATGGTAGCTTCTTGATCATTGCATGATCAGCCACGTGATCAGTGCATGATAGCCACGTGATCAGTGCATGATCAGCCACGTGATCAGTGCATGATCAGTCACGTGATCAGTGCATGATCAGTCACGTGATCAGTGCATGATCAGCCACGTGATCAGTGCATGTCAGTCATGTATCAGTGCATGATAGCCCGTGATCAGTGCATGATCAGTCCTGTGATCAGTGCATGATCAGCCACGTGATCAGTGCATGATAGCCACGTGATCAGTGCATGATCAGTCACGTGATCAGTGCATGATCAGTCACGTGATCAGTGTGATCAGCCACGTGAACAGTGCATGCTCAGTCACGTGATCAGGGCCTGCTGAGCTGCGTGATTACTGTCTGCTCATCTGCTTGACAATTGCCAGCTGAGCTGCACGATTCCTGCCTGTCATCTGCTTGACAATTGCCACCTGTGCTGCGTAATTCCTGCCTGCTCAGCTACTTGATTATTGCCAGCTGAGCAGCATGATTTCTCAGAGCTGAGTTCCATGATTATAGCCTGCTGACTGATTCGTGCCTACTCAGCTCTTTGTTCATTGCCTCCAGAGGCACATGATCAGTGTATGACACCAAACATGATCAGTGCATGATCAGTCACATGATCAGTGCATGATAAGCCACGTGATCAGTGCATGATCAGTCACGTGATCAGTGCATGATCAGTCACGTGATCAGTGCATGGTAGCCACGTGATCAGTGCATGATCAGCCACGTGATCAGTGCATGATCAGTCACGTGATCAGTGCATGATCAGTCACGTGATCAGTGTGTGATCAGCCACGTGATCAGTGCATGATATCCACGTGATCAGTGCATGATCAGCCACGTGATCAGTGCATGATCAGCCACGTGATCAGTGCATGATCAGCCACGTGATCAGTGCATGATCAGCCACGTGATCAGTGCATGATCAGTCACGTGATCAGTGCATGATCAGTCACGTGATCAGTGCATGATCATTTACGTGATCAGTGCATGATCAGTCACGTGACCAGTATATGGTAGCTACGTGATCATTCCATGACAGCCACGTGAGCAGTGCATGATAGCCACGTGATGTGTGCATGATCAGTTACGTGATCAGAGTATGATCAGCCACGTGATCAGTGCATGAGTGCCACGTGATCAGTGCATGATATGTCACGTGACAGGTGTGTGATCAGCCACGTGAACAGTGCATGTTCAGCCACGTGATCAGTGCATGATAGCCACGTGATCAGTGCATGATCAGTTACCTGAGCACTGTATGATCAGCCACGTGATCAGTGCATGGTCAGACACGTGAACAGTGTATGATCAGCCACGTGATCAGTGCATGATATCCAAGTGATCAGTGCATGATCATCACGTGATCAGTGTATGATCAGCCACGTGAACAGTGCATGCTCAGTCACGTGATCAGGGCCTGCTGAGCTGCGTGATTACTGTCTGCTCATCTGCTTGACAATTGCCAGCTGTGCTGCGTCATTCCTGCCTGCTCAGCTGCTTGATTATTGCCAGCTGAGCAGCATGATTCCTCACACCTGAGTTCCATGATTATTGCCTGCTGACTGTTTGATTCGTGCCTACTCAGCTCTTTGTTTATTGCCTCCAGAGGCACATGATCAGTGTATGATAGCAAACATGATCAGCGCATGATCAGTCACATGATCAGCGCCATTAAGTCACGTGATCACTACATGATAGTCATGTGATCAGTCCATGCTCAGTCACGGTATCAGTGCATGATCAGCCACGTGATCAGTGCATGATCTGTCACATGATTAGTGTATGATCATCCACGTGATCAGTGCATGGGCAGTCATGTGATCAGTGCATGATATAGACGTGATCAGTGCATGATCAGTCACGTGATCAGTGCATGATAGCCACGTGATCAGTGCATGATCAGTCACCTGATGGGTGTATGATCATTCACGTGACCTGTACATGGTAGCTACATGATCATTGCATGATCAGCCACGTGAGTAGTGCATGATAGCCACGTGATCAGTGCATGATCAGTCACGTGATCAGTGCATGATCAGTCATGTGACCAGTACATGGTAGCTGCGTGATCATGCATGATCAGCCACGTGATCAGTGCATGATCAGCCACGTGATCAGTGCATGATAGCCACGTGATCAGTGCATGATCAGTCACGTGATCAGTGCATGATCAGTCACGTGATCAGTGCATGATCAGTCACGTGATCAGTGCATGATCAGCCACGTGATCAGTGCATGATAGCCACGTGATCAGTGCATGATCAGTCACGTGATCAGTGCATGATCAGCCACGTGATCAGTGCATGATCAGCCACGTGATCAGTGCATGATAGCCACGTGATCAGTGCATGATCAGTTACGTGAGCAGTGCATGATCAGCCACGTGATCAGTGCATGGTCAGACACGTGATCAGTGTATGATCAGCCACGTGATCAGTGCATGATATCCACGTGATCAGTGCATGATCATCACGTGATCAGTGTATGATCAGCCACGTGAACAGTGCATGCTCAGTCACGTGATCAGGGCCTGGTGAGCTGCGTGATTACTGTCTGCTCATCTGCTTGACAATTGCCAGCTGAGCTGCACGATTCCTGCCTGTCATCTGCTTGACAATTGCCAGCTGTGCTGCGTAATTCCTGCCTGCTCAGCTGCTTGATTATTGCCAGCTGAGCAGCATGATTCCTCACACCTGAGTTCCATGATTATTGCCTGCTGACTGTTTGATTCGTGCCTACTCAGCTCTTTGTTTATTGCCTCCAGAGGCACATGATCAGTGTATGATAGCAAACATGATCAGTGCATGATCAGTCACATGATCAGTGCCATTAAGTCACGTGATCACTACATGATAGTCATGTGATCAGTCCATGCTCAGTCACGGTATCAGTGCATGATCAGCCACGTGATCAGTGCATGATCAGCCACGTGATCAGTGCATGATCAGCCACGTGATCAGTGCATGATCAGTCACGTGATCAGTGCATGACCAGGCACGTGATCAGTGCATGATCAGCCACGTGATCAGTGCATGATAGCCACGTGATCAGTGCATGATCAGTCACCTGATGGGTGTATGATCAGTCACGTGACCAGTACATGGTAGCTACATGATCATTGCATGATCAGCCACGTGAGTAGTGCATGATAGCCACGTGATCAGTGCATGATCAGTCACGTGATCAGTGCATGATCAGTCACGTGACCAGTACATGGTAGCTACGTGATCAGTGCATGATCAGCCACGTGATCAGTGCATGATAGCCACGTGATCAGTGCATGATCAGTCACGTGATCAGTGCATGATCAGTCACGTGATCAGTGCATGATCAGGCACGTGATCAGTGCATGATCAGCCACGTGATCAGTGCATGATAGCCACGTGATCAGTGCATGATCAGTCACGTGATCAGTGCATGATCAGTCACGTGATCAGTGCATGATCAGCCACGTGATCAGTGCATGATCAGCCACGTGATCAGTGCATGATCAGTTACGTGATCAGTGCATGATCAGTCACGTGACCAGTACATGGTAGCTACGTGATCAGTGCATGATCAGCCACGTGAGAGTGCATGATAGCCACGTGATCAGTGCATGATCAGTCACGTGATCAGTGCATGATCAGTCACGTGATCAGTGCATGATCAGTTACGTGATCAGTGCATGATCAGTCACGTGATCAGTGCATGATCAGCCACGTGATCAGTGCATGATCAGCCACGTGATCAGTGCATGATCAATTACGTGATCAGTGCATGATCAGTCACGTGACCAGTACATGGTAGCTACGTGATCATTGCATGATCAGCCACGTGAGCAGTGCATGATAGCCACGTGATCAGTGCATGATCAGTCACGTGATCAGTGCATGATCATCCGGGTGATCAGTGCATGATCAGTCACGTGATCAGTGCATGATATAGACGTGATCAGTGCATGATCAGTCACGTGATCAGTGCATGATCAGCCACGTGATCAGTGCATGATAGCCAGTGATCAGTGCATGATAGCCAGTGATCAGTGCATGATCAGTCACGTGATCAGTGTGTGATCAGCCACGTGAACAGTGCATGATCAGCCACGTGATCAGTGCATGATCAGCCACGTGATCAGTGCATGATCAGTTACGTGAGCAGTGTATGATCAGCCACGTGATCAGTGCATGGTCAGACACGTGAACAGTGTATGATCAGCCACGTGATCAGTGCATGATATCCACGTGATCAGTGCATGATCAGTTACGTGATCAGTGTATGATCAGCCACGTGAACAGTGCATGCTCAGTCACGTGATCTGGGCCTGCTGAGCTGCGTGATTACTGTCTGCTCATCTGCTTGACAATTGCCAGCTGAGCTGCACGATTCCTGCCTGTCATCTGCTTGACAATTGTCAGCTGTGCTGCGTAATTCCTGCCTGCTCAGCTGCTTGATTATTGCCAGCTGAGCAGCATGATTCCTCACACTTGAGTTCCATGATTATTGCCTGCTGACTGTTTGATTCGTGCCTACTCAGCTCTTTGTTTATTGCCTCCAGAGGCACATGATCAGTGTATGATAGCAAACATGATCAGCGCATGATCAGTCACATGATCAGCGCCATTAAGTCACGTGATCACTACATGATAGTCATGAGATCAGTCCATGCTCAGTCACGGTGATCAGTGCATGATCTGTCACATGATCAGTGTATGATCATCCACGTGATCAGTGCATGGGCAGTCATGTGATCAGTGCATGATATAGACGTGATCAGTGCATGATCAGTCTCGTGATCAGTGCATGATAGCCACGTGATCAGTGCATGATCAGTCACCTGATGGGTGTTTGATCATTCACGTGACCTGTACATGGTAGCTACATGATCATTGCATGATCAGCCACGTGAGTAGTGCATGATAGCCACGTGATCACTGCATGATCAGTCACGTGATCAGTGCATGATCAGTCATGTGACCAGTACATGGTAGCTGCGTGATCATGCATGATCAGCCACGTGATCAGTGCATGATCAGCCACGTGATCAGTGCATGATAGCCACGTGATCAGTGCATGATCAGTCACGTGATCAGTGCATGATCAGTCACGTGATCAGTGCATGATCAGCCACGTGATCAGTGCATGATCAGTCATGTGATCAGTGCATGATCAGGCACGTGATCAGTGCATGATCAGCCACGTGATCAGTGCATGATAGCCACGTGATCAGTGCATGATCAGTCACGTGATCAGTGCATGATAAGACACGTGAACAGTGCATGATCATTTACGTGATCAGTGCATGATCAGTCACGTGACCAGTATATGGTAGCTACGTGATCATTCCATGACGAGCCACGTGAGCAGTGCATGATAGCCACGTGATGTGTGCATAATGAGTTACGTGAGCAGAGTATGATCAGCCACGTGATCAGTGCATGAGTGCCACGTGATCAGTGCATGATATGTCATGTGACAGGTGTGTGATTAGCCACGTGAACAGTGCATGTTCAGCAACGTGATCAGTCCATGATAGCCACGTGATCAGTGCATGATCAGTTACCAGAGCAGTGTATGATCAGCCACGTGATCAGTGCATGGTCAGACACGTGAACAGTGTATGATCAGCCACGTGATCAGTGCATGATATCCAAGTGATCAGTGCATGATCATCACGTGATCAGTGTATGATCAGCCACGTGAACAGTGCATGCTCAGTCACGTGATCAGGGCCTGCTGAGCTGCGTGATTACTGTCTGCTCATCTGCTTGACAATTGCCAGCTGTGCTGCGTAATTCCTGCCTGCTCAGCTGCTTGATTATTGCCAGCTGAGCAGCATGATTCCTCACAGCTGAGTTCCATGATTATTGCCTGCTGACTGTTTGATTCGTGCCTACTCAGCTCTTTGTTTATTGCCTCCAGAGGCACATGATCAGTGTATGATAGCAAACATGATCAGTGCATGATCAGTCACATGATCAGCGCCATTAAGTCACGTGATCACTACATGATAGTCATGTGATCAGTCCATGCTCAGTCACGGTATCAGTGCATGATCAGCCACGTGATCAGTGCATGATCAGCCACGTGATCAGTGCATGATCAGCCACGTGATCAGTGCATGATCAGTCACGTGATCAGTGCATGATCAGGCACGTGATCAGTGCATGATCAGCCACGTGATCAGTGCATGATAGCCACGTGATCAGTGCATGATCAGTCACCTGATGGGTGTATGATCAGTCACGTGACCAGTACATGGTAGCTACATGATCATTGCATGATCAGCCACGTGAGTAGTGCATGATAGCCACGTGATCAGTGCATGATCAGTCACGTGATCAGTGCATGATCAGTCACGTGACCAGTACATGGTAGCTACGTGATCAGTGCATGATCAGCCACGTGATCAGTGCATGATAGCCACGTGATCAGTGCATGATCAGTCACGTGATCAGTGCATGATCAGTCATGTGATCAGTGCATGATCAGCCACGTGATCAGTGCATGATCAGCCACGTGATCAGTGCATGATCAGCCACGTGATCAGTGCATGATCAATCACGTGATCAGTGCATGATCAGTCACGTGATCAGTGCATGATAGCTACGTGATCAGTGCATGATCAGCCACGTGATCAGTGCATGATAGCCACGTGATCAGTGCATGATCAGTCACGTGATCAGTGCATGATCAGTCACGTGACCAGTACATGGTAGCTACGTGATCAGTGCATGATCAGCCACGTGATCAGTGCATGATAGCCACGTGATCAGTGCATGATCAGTCACGTGATCAGTGCATGATCAGTCATGTGATCAGTGCATGATCAGGCACGTGATCAGTGCATGATCAGCCACGTGATCAGTGCATGATAGCCACGTGATCAGTGCATGATCAGTCACGTGATCAGTACATGATCAGTCACGTGAACAGTGCATGATCATTTACGTGATCTGTGCATGATCAGTCACGTGACCAGTATATGGTAGCTACGTGATCATTCCATGACGAGCCACGTGAGCAGTGCATGATAGCCACGTGATGTGTGCATAATGAGTTACGTGAGCAGAGTATGATCAGCCACGTGATCAGTGCATGAGTGCCACGTGATCAGTGCATGATATGTCACGTGACAGGTGTGTGATCAGCCACGTGAACAGTGCATGTTCAGCAACGTGATCAGTCCATGATAGCCACGTGATCAGTGCATGATCAGTTACCAGAGCAGTGTATGATCAGCCACGTGATCAGTGCATGGTCAGACACGTGAACAGTGTATGATCAGCCACGTGATCAGTGCATGATATCCAAGTGATCAGTGCATGATCATCACGTGATCAGTGTATGATCAGCCACGTGAACAGTGCATGCTCAGTCACGTGATCAGGGCCTGCTGAGCTGCGTGATTACTGTCTGCTCATCTGCTTGACAATTGCCAGCTGTGCTGCGTAATTCCTGCCTGCTCAGCTGCTTGATTATTGCCAGCTGAGCAGCATGATTCCTCACAGCTGAGTTCAATGATTATTGCCTGCTGACTGTTTGATTCGTGCCTACTCAGCTCTTTGTTTATTGCCTCCAGAGGCACATGATCAGTGTATGATAGCAAACATGATCAGTCACATGATCAGAGCCATTAAGTCACGTGATCACTACATGATAGTCATGTGATCAGTCCATGCTCAGTCACGGTATCAGTGCATGATCAGCCACGTGATCAGTGCATGATCAGTCACGTGATCAGTGCATGATCAGCCACGTGATCAGTGCATGATCAGTCACGTGATCAGTGCATGATCAGGCACGTGATCAGTGCATGATCAGCCACGTGATCAGTGCATGATAGCCACGTGATCAGTGCATGATCAGTCACCTGATGGGTGTATGATCAGTCACGTGACCTGTACATGGTAGCTACATGATCATTGCATGATCAGCCACGTGAGTAGTGCATGATAGCCACGTGATCAGTGCATGATCAGTCACGTGATCAGTGCATGATCAGTCATGTGACCAGTACATGGTAGCTACATGATCATTGCATGATCAGCCACGTGAGCAGTGCATGATAGCCACGTGATCAGTGCATGATCAGTCACGTGATCAGTGCATGATCAGTCATGTGATCAGTGCATGATCAGGCACGTGATCAGTGCATGATCAGCCACGTGATCAGTGCATGATAGCCACGTGATCAGTGCATGATCAGTCACGTGATCAGTGCATGATCAGTCACGTGATCAGTGCATGATCAGCCACGTGATCAGTGCATGATCAGCCACGTGATCAGTGCATGATCAATTACGTGATCAGTGCATGATCAGTCACGTGACCAGTACATGGTAGCTACGTGATCATTGCATGATCAGCCACGTGATCAGTGCATGATAGCCACGTGATCAGTGCATGATCAGTCACGTGATCAGTGCATGATCAGTCACGTGATCAGTGCATGATCAGTCACGTGATCAGTGCATGATCAATTACGTGATCAGTGCATGATCAGTCACGTGACCAGTACATGGTAGCTACGTGATCATTGCATGATCAGCCACGTGAGCAGTGCATGATAGCCACGTGATCAGTGCATGATCAGTCACGTGATCAGTGCATGATCATCCGCGTGATCAGTGCATGATCAGTCACGTGATCAGTGCATGATATAGACGTGATCAGTGCATGATCAGTCACGTGATCAGTGCATGATCAGCCACGTGATCAGTGCATGATAGCCAGTGATCAGTGCATGATAGCCAGTGATCAGTGCATGATCAGTCACGTGATCAGTGTTTGATCAGCCAAGTGAAAAGTGCATGATAGCCACGTGATCAGTGCATGATCAGCCACGTGATCAGTGCATGATCAGTTACGTGAGCAGTGTATGATCAGCCACGTGATCAGTGCATGGTCAGACACGTGAACAGTGTATGATCAGCCACGTGATCAGTGCATGATAGCCACGTGATCAGTGCATGATCAGTTACGTGATCAGTGTATGATCAGCCACGTGAACAGTGCATGCTCAGTCACGTGATCTGGGCCTGCTGAGCTGCGTGATTACTGTCTGCTCATCTGCTTGACAATTGCCAGCTGAGCTGCACGATTCCTGCCTGTCATCTGCTTGACAATTGTCAGCTGTGCTGCGTAATTCCTGCCTGCTCAGCTGCTTGATTATTGCCAGCTGAGCAGCATGATTCCTCACACCTGAGTTCCATGATTATTGCCTGCTGACTGTTTGATTCGTGCCTACTCAGCTCTTTGTTTATTGCCTCCAGAGGCACATGATCAGTGTATGATAGCAAACATGATCAGCGCATGATCAGTCACATGATCAGCGCCATTAAGTCACGTGATCACTACATGATAGTCATGTGATCAGTCCATGCTCAGTCACGGTATCAGTGCATGATCAGCCACGTGATCAGTGCATGATCTGTCACATGATTAGTGTATGATCATCCACGTGATCAGTGCATGGGCAGTCATGTGATCAGTGCATGATATAGACGTGATCAGTGCATGATCAGTCTCGTGATCAGTGCATGATAGCCACGTGATCAGTGCATGATCAGTCACCTGATGGGTGTTTGATCATTCACGTGACCTGTACATGGTAGCTACATGATCATTGCATGATCAGCCACGTGAGTAGTGCATGATAGCCACGTGATCACTGCATGATCAGTCACGTGATCAGTGCATGATCAGTCATGTGACCAGTACATGGTAGCTGCGTGATCATGCATGATCAGCCACGTGATCAGTGCATGATCAGCCACGTGATCAGTGCATGATCAGCCACGTGATCAGTGCATGATCAGTCACGTGATCAGTGCATGATCAGTCACGTGATCAGTGCATGATCAGTCACGTGATCAGTGCATGATCAGCCACGTGATCAGTGCATGATCAATTACGTGATCAGTGCATGATCAGTCACGTGATCAGTACATGGTAGCTACGTGATCATTGCATGATCAGCCACGTGATCAGTGCATGATAGCCACGTGATCAGTGCATGATCAGCCACGTGATCAGTGCATGATCAGTCACGTGATCAGTGCATGATCAGTCACGTGATCAGTGCATGATCAGCCACGTGATCAGTGCATGATCAGTCATGTATCAGTGCATGATAGCCCGTGATCAGTGCATGATCAGTCCTGTGATCAGTGTATGATCAGCCACGTGATCAGTGCATGATAGCCACGTGATCAGTGCATGATCAGTCACATGATCAGTGCATGATCAGTCACGTGATCAGTGTGTGATCAGCCACGTGAACAGTGCATGCTCAGTCACGTGATCAGGGCCTGCTGAGCTGCGTGATTACTGTCTGCTCATCTGCTTGACAATTGCCAGCTGAGCTGCACGATTCCTGCCTGTCATCTGCTTGACAATTGCCACCTGTGCTGCGTAATTCCTGCCTGCTCATCACTTGATTATTGCCAGCTGAGCAGCATGATTTCTCAGAGCTGAGTTCCATGATTATAGCCTGCTGACTGATTCCTGCCTACTCAGCTCTTTGTTCATTGCCTCCAGAGGCACATGATCAGTGTATGACACCAAACATGATCAGCACATGATCAGTCACATGATCAGTGCATGATAAGCCACGTGATCAGTGCATGATCAGTCATGTGATCAGTGCATGATCAGTCACGTGATCAGTGCATGATAGCCACGTGATCAGTGCATGATCAGCCACGTGATCAGTGCATGATCAGTCACGTGATCAGTGCATGATCAGTCACGTGATCAGTGTGTGATCAGCCACGTGATCAGTGCATGATATCCACGTGATCAGTGCATGATAGCCACGTGATCAGTGCATGATCAGCCACGTGATCAGTGCATGATCAGCCACGTGATCAGTGCATGATCAGCCACGTGATCAGTGCATGATCAGTCACGTGATCAGTGCATGATCAGTCACGTGATCAGTGCATGATCATTTACGTGATCAGTGCATGATCAGTCACGTGACCAGTATATGGTAGCTACGTGATCATTCCATGACAGCCACGTGAGCAGTGCATGATAGCCACGTGATCAGTGCATGATCAGTTACGTGATCAGTGTATGATCAGCCACGTGATCAGTGCATGAGTGCCACGTGATCAGTGCATGATATGTCACGTGACAGGTGTGTGATCAGCCACGTGAACAGTGCATGATCAGCCACGTGATCAGTCCATGATAGCCACGTGATCAGTGCATGATCAGTTACCTGAGCACTGTATGATCAGCCACGTGATCAGTGCATGGTCAGACACGTGAACAGTGTATGATCAGCCACGTGATCAGTGCATGATATCTAAGTGATCAGTGCATGATCATCACGTGATCAGTGTATGATCAGCCACGTGAACAGTGCATGCTCAGTCACGTGATCAGGGCCTGCTGAGCTGCGTGATTACTGTCTGCTCATCTGCTTGACAATTGCCAGCTGTGCTGCGTCATTCCTGCCTGCTCAGCTGCTTGATTATTGCCAGCTGAGCAGCATGATTCCTCACACCTGAGTTCCATGATTATTGCCTGCTGACTGTTTGATTCGTGCCTACTCAGCTCTTTGTTTATTGCCTCCAGAGGCACATGATCAGTGTATGATAGCAAACATGATCAGCGCATGATCAGTCACATGATCAGCGCCATTAAGTCACGTGATCACTACATGATAGTCATGTGATCAGTCCATGCTCAGTCACGGTATCAGTGCATGATCAGCCACGTGATCAGTGCATGATCTGTCACATGATTAGTGTATGATCATCCACGTGATCAGTGCATGGGCAGTCATGTGATCAGTGCATGATATAAACGTGATCAGTGCATGATCAGTCACGTGATCAGTGCATGATAGCCACGTGATCAGTGCATGATCCGTCACCTGATGGGTGTGTGATCAGTCACGTGACCTGTACATGGTAGCTACATGATCATTGCATGATCAGCCACGTGAGTAGTGCATGATAGCCACGTGATCAGTGCATGATCAGTCACGTGATCAGTGCATGATCAGTCATGTGACCAGTACATGGTAGCTGCGTGATCATGCATGATCAGCCACGTGATCAGTGCATGATCAGCCACGTGATCAGTGCATGATAGCCACGTGATCAGTGCATGATCAGTCACGTGATCAGTGCATGATCAGTCACGTGATCAGTGCATGATCAGTCACGTGATCAGTGCATGATCAGCCACGTGATCAGTGCATGATCAATTACGTGATCAGTGCATGATCAGTCACGTGACCAGTACATGGTAGCTACGTGATCATTGCATGATCAGCCACGTGATCAGTGCATGATAGCCACGTGATCAGTGCATGATCAGCCACGTGATCAGTGCATGATCAGTCACGTGATCAGTGCATGATCAGTCACGTGATCAGTGCATGATCAGCCACGTGATCAGTGCATGTCAGTCATGTATCAGTGCATGATAGCCCGTGATCAGTGCATGATCAGTCCTGTGATCAGTGCATGATCAGCCACGTGATCAGTGCATGATAGCTACGTGATCAGTGCATGATCAGTCACGTGATCAGTGCATGATCAGTCACGTGATCAGTGTGTGATCAGCCACGTGAACAGTGCATGCTCAGTCACGTGATCAGGGCCTGCTGAGCTGCGTGATTACTGTCTGCTCATCTGCTTGACAATTGCCAGCTGAGCTGCACGATTCCTGCCTGTCATCTGCTTGACAATTGCCACCTGTGCTGCGTAATTCCTGCCTGCTCAGCTACTTGATTATTGCCAGCTGAGCAGCATGATTTCTCAGAGCTGAGTTCCATGATTATAGCCTGCTGACTGATTCCTGCCTACTCAGCTCTTTGTTCATTGCCTCCAGAGGCACATGATCAGTGTATGACACCAAACATGATCAGTGCATGATCAGTCACATGATCAGTGCATGATAAGCCACGTGATCAGTGCATGATCAGTCATGTGATCAGTGCATGATCAGTCACGTGATCAGTGCATGGTAGCCACGTGATCAGTGCATGATCAGCCACGTGATCAGTGCATGATCAGTCACGTGATCAGTGCATGATCAGTCACGTGATCAGTGTGTGATCAGCCACGTGATCAGTGCATGATAGCCACGTGATCAGTGCATGATCAGCCACGTGATCAGTGCATGATCAGCCACGTGATCAGTGCATGATCAGCCACGTGATCAGTGCATGATCAGCCACGTGATCAGTGCATGATCAGTCACGTGATCAGTACATGATCAGTCACGTGAACAGTGCATGATCATTTACGTGATCAGTGCATGATCAGTCACGTGACCAGTATATGGTAGCTACGTGATCATTCCATGACGAGCCACGTGAGCAGTGCATGATAGCCACGTGATGTGTGCATGATGAGTTACGTGATCAGAGTATGATCAGCCACGTGATCAGTGCATGAGTGCCACGTGATCAGTGCATGATATGTCACGTGACAGGTGTGTGATCAGCCACGTGAACAGTGCATGTTCAGCCACGTGATCAGTGCATGATAGCCACGTGATCAGTGCATGATCAGTTACGTGAGCAGTGTATGATCAGCCACGTGATCAGTGCATGGTCAGACACGTGAACAGTGTATGATCAGCCACGTGATCAGTGCATGATATCCACGTGATCAGTGCATGATCAGTTACGTGATCAGTGTATGATCAGCCACGTGAACAGTGCATGCTCAGTCACGTGATCTGGGCCTGCTGAGCTGCGTGATTACTGTCTGCTCATCTGCTTGACAATTGCCAGCTGAGCTGCACGATTCCTGCCTGTCATCTGCTTGACAATTGCCAGCTGTGCTGCGTAATTCTGCCTGCTCAGCTGCTTGATTATTGCCAGCTGAGCAGCATGATTCCTCACACCTGAGTTCCATGATTATTGCCTGCTGACTGTTTGATTCGTGCCTACTCAGCTCTTTGTTTATTGCCTCCAGAGGCACATGATCAGTGTATGATAGCAAACATGATCAGCGCATGATCAGTCACATGATCAGCGCCATTAAGTCACGTGATCACTACATGATAGTCATGAGATCAGTCCATGCTCAGTCACGGTATCAGTGCATGATCAGTCACATGATCAGTGTATGATCATCCACGTGATCAGTGCATGGGCAGTCATGTGATCAGTGCATGATATAGACGTGATCAGTGCATGATCAGTCTCGTGATCAGTGCATGATAGCTACGTGATCAGTGCATGATCAGTCACCTGATGGGTGTATGATCATTCACGTGACCTGTACATGGTAGCTACATGATCATTGCATGATCAGCCACGTGAGTAGTGCATGATAGCCACGTGATCAGTGCATGATCAGTCACGTGATCAGTGCATGATCAGTCATGTGACCAGTACATGGTAGCTGCGTGATCATGCATGATCAGCCACGTGATCAGTGCATGATCAGCCACGTGATCAGTGCATGATCAGCCACGTGATCAGTGCATGATCAGTCACGTGATCAGTGCATGATCAGTCACGTGATCAGTGCATGATCAGCCACGTGATCAGTGCATGATCAATTACGTGATCAGTGCATGATCAGTCACGTGATCAGTACATGGTAGCTACGTGATCATTGCATGATCAGCCACGTGATCAGTGCATGATAGCCACGTGATCAGTGCATGATCAGCCACGTGATCAGTGCATGATCAGTCACGTGATCAGTGCATGATCAGTCACGTGATCAGTGCATGATCAGCCACGTGATCAGTGCATGATCAGTCATGTATCAGTGCATGATAGCCCGTGATCAGTGCATGATCAGTCCTGTGATCAGTGCATGATCAGCCACGTGATCAGTGCATGATAGCTACGTGATCAGTGCATGATCAGTCACGTGATCAGTGCATGATCAGTCACGTGATCAGTGTGTGATCAGCCACGTGAACAGTGCATGCTCAGTCACGTGATCAGGGCCTGCTGAGCTGCGTGATTACTGTCTGCTCATCTGCTTGACAATTGCCAGCTGAGCTGCACGATTCCTGCCTGTCATCTGCTTGACAATTGCCACCTGTGCTGCGTAATTCCTGCCTGCTCATATACTTGATTATTGCCAGCTGAGCAGCATGATTTCTCAGAGCTGAGTTCCATGATTATAGCCTGCTGACTGATTCGTGCCTACTCAGCTCTTTGTTCATTGCCTCCAGAGGCACATGATCAGTGTATGACACCAAACATGATCAGCACATGATCAGTCACATGATCAGTGCATGATAAGCCACGTGATCAGTGCATGATCAGTCATGTGATCAGTGCATGATCAGTCACGTGATCAGTACATGATAGCTACGTGATCAGTGCATGATCAGCCACGTGATCAGTGCATGATCAGTCACGTGATCAGTGCATGATCAGTCACGTGATCAGTGCATGATCAGCCACGTGATCAGTGCATGATAGCCACGTGATCAGTGCATGATCAGCCACGTGATCAGTGCATGATCAGCCACGTGATCAGTGCATGATCAGCCACGTGATCAGTGCATGATCAGCCACGTGATCAGTGCATGATCAGTCACGTGATCAGTGCATGATCAGTCACGTGATCAGTGCATGATCATTTACGTGATCAGTGCATGATCAGTCACGTGACCAGTATATGGTAGCTACGTGATCATTCCATGACAGCCACGTGAGCAGTGCATGATAGCCACGTGATGTGTGCATGATCAGTTACGTGATCAGAGTATGATCAGCCACGTGATCAGTGCATGAGTGCCACGTGATCAGTGCATGATATGTCACGTGACAGTGTGTGATCAGCCACGTGAACAGTGCATGATCAGCCACGTGATCAGTGCATGATAGCCACGTGATCAGTGCATGATCAGTTACGTGAGCAGTGTATGATCAGCCACGTGATCAGTGCATGGTCAGACACGTGAACAGTGTATGATCAGCCACGTGATCAGTGCATGATATCCACGTGATCAGTGCATGATCATCACGTGATCAGTGTGTGATCAGCCACGTGAACAGTGCATGCTCAGTCACGTGATCAGGGCCTGCTGAGCTGCGTGATTACTGTCTGCTCATCTGCTTGACAATTGCCAGCTGTGCTGCGTCATTCCTGCCTGCTCAGCTGCTTGATTATTGCCAGCTGAGCAGCATGATTCCTCACACCTGAGTTCCATGATTATTGCCTGCTGACTGTTTGATTCGTGCCTACTCAGCTCTTTGTTTATTGCCTCCAGAGGCACATGATCAGTGTATGATAGCAAACATGATCAGCGCATGATCAGTCACATGATCAGCGCCATTAAGTCACGTGATCACTACATGATAGTCATGTGATCAGTCCATGCTCAGTCACGGTATCAATGCATGATCAGCCACGTGATCAGTGCATGATCTGTCACATGATTAGTGTATGATCATCCACGTGATCAGTGCATGGGCAGTCATGTGATCAGTGCATGATATAGACGTGATCAGTGCATGATCAGTCTCGTGATCAGTGCATGATAGCCACGTGATCAGTGCATGATCCGTCACCTGATGGGTGTATGATCATTCACGTGACCTGTACATGGTAGCTACATGATCATTGCATGATCAGCCACGTGAGTAGTGCATGATAGCCACGTGATCAGTGCATGATCAGTCACGTGATCAGTGCATGATCAGTCATGTGACCAGTACATGGTAGCTGCGTGATCATGCATGATCAGCCACGTGATCAGTGCATGATCAGCCACGTGATCAGTGCATGATAGCCACGTGATCAGTGCATGATCAGTCACGTGATCAGTGCATGATCAGTCACGTGATCAGTGCATGATCAGTCACGTGATCAGTGCATGATCAGCCACGTGATCAGTGCATGATCAATTACGTGATCAGTGCATGATCAGTCACGTGATCAGTGCATGGTAGCTACGTGATCATTGCATGATCAGCCACGTGATCAGTGCATGATAGCCACGTGATCAGTGCATGATCAGCCACGTGATCAGTGCATGATCAGTCACGTGATCAGTGCATGATCAGTCACGTGATCAGTGCATGATCAGCCACGTGATCAGTGCATGATCAGTCATGTATCAGTGCATGATAGCCCGTGATCAGTGCATGATCAGTCCGTGATCAGTGCATGATCAGCCACGTGATCAGTGCATGATAGCTACGTGATCAGTGCATGATCAGTCACGTGATCAGTGCATGATCAGTCACGTGATCAGTGTGTGATCAGCCACGTGAACAGTGCATGCTCAGTCACGTGATCAGGGCCTGCTGAGCTGCGTGATTACTGTCTGCTCATCTGCTTGACAATTGCCAGCTGAGCTGCACGATTCCTGCCTGTCATCTGCTTGACAATTGCCACCTGTGCTGCGTAATTCCTGCCTGCTCAGCTACTTGATTATTGCCAGCTGAGCAGCATGATTTCTCAGAGCTGAGTTCCATGATTATAGCCTGCTGACTGATTCCTGCCTACTCAGCTCTTTGTTCATTGCCTCCAGAGGCACATGATCAGTGTATGACACCAAACATGATCAGTGCATGATCAGTCACATGATCAGTGCATGATAAGCCACGTGATCAGTGCATGATCAGTCATGTGATCAGTGCATGATCAGTCACGTGATCAGTGCATGGTAGCCACGTGATCAGTGCATGATCAGCCACGTGATCAGTGCATGATCAGTCACGTGATCAGTGCATGATCAGTCACGTGATCAGTGTGTGATCAGCCACGTGATCAGTGCATGATAGCCACGTGATCAGTGCATGATCAGCCACGTGATCAGTGCATGATCAGCCACGTGATCAGTGCATGATCAGCCACGTGATCAGTGCATGATCAGCCACGTGATCAGTGCATGATCAGTCACGTGATCAGTACATGATCAGTCACGTGATCAGTGCATGATCATTTACGTGATCAGTGCATGATCAGTCACGTGACCAGTATATGGTAGCTACGTGATCATTCCATGACGAGCCACGTGAGCAGTGCATGATAGCCACGTGATGTGTGCATGATCAGTTACGTGATCAGTGTATGATCAGCCACGTGATCAGTGCATGAGTGCCACGTGATCAGTGCATGATATGTCACGTGACAGGTGTGTGATCAGCCACGTGAACAGTGCATGTTCAGCCACGTGATCAGTGCATGATAGCCACGTGATCAGTGCATGATCAGTTACGTGAGCAGTGTATGATCAGCCACGTGATCAGTGCATGGTCAGACACGTGAACAGTGTATGATCAGCCACGTGATCAGTGCATGATATCCAAGTGATCAGTGCATGATCATCACGTGATCAGTGTATGATCAGCCACGTGAACAGTGCATGCTCAGTCACGTGATCAGGGCCTGCTGAGCTGCGTGATTACTGTCTGCTCATCTGCTTGACAATTGCCAGCTGTGCTGCGTCATTCCTGCCTGCTCAGCTGCTTGATTATTGCCAGCTGAGCAGCATGATTCCTCACACCTGAGTTCCATGATTATTGCCTGCTGACTGTTTGATTCGTGCCTACTCAGCTCTTTGTTTATTGCCTCCAGAGGCACATGATCAGTGTATGATAGCAAACATGATCAGCGCATGATCAGTCACATGATCAGCGCCATTAAGTCACGTGATCACTACATGATAGTCATGTGATCAGTCCATGCTCAGTCACGGTATCAGTGCATGATCAGCCACGTGATCAGTGCATGATCTGTCACATGATTAGTGTATGATCATCCACGTGATCAGTGCATGGGCAGTCATGTGATCAGTGCATGATATAGACGTGATCAGTGCATGATCAGTCACGTGATCAGTGCATGATAGCCACGTGATCAGTGCATGATCAGTCACCTGATGGGTGTATGATCATTCACGTGACCTGTACATGGTAGCTACATGATCATTGCATGATCAGCCACGTGAGTAGTGCATGATAGCCACGTGATCAGTGCATGATCAGTCACGTGATCAGTGCATGATCAGTCATGTGACCAGTACATGGTAGCTGCGTGATCATGCATGATCAGCCACGTGATCAGTGCATGATCAGCCACGTGATCAGTGCATGATAGCCACGTGATCAGTGCATGATCAGTCACGTGATCAGTGCATGATCAGTCACGTGATCAGTGCATGATCAGTCACGTGATCAGTGCATGATCAGCCACGTGATCAGTGCATGATCAATTACGTGATCAGTGCATGATCAGTCACGTGACCAGTGCATGGTAGCTACGTGATCATTGCATGATCAGCCACGTGATCAGTGCATGATAGCCACGTGATCAGTGCATGATCAGCCACGTGATCAGTGCATGATCAGTCACGTGATCAGTGCATGATCAGTCACGTGATCAGTGCATGATCAGCCACGTGATCAGTGCATGTCAGTCATGTATCAGTGCATGATAGCCCGTGATCAGTGCATGATCAGTCCGTGATCAGTGCATGATCAGCCACGTGATCAGTGCATGATAGCCACGTGATCAGTGCATGATCAGTCACGTGATCAGTGCATGATCAGTCACGTGATCAGTGTGTGATCAGCCACGTGAACAGTGCATGCTCAGTCACGTGATCAGGGCCTGCTGAGCTGCGTGATTACTGTCTGCTCATCTGCTTGACAATTGCCAGCTGAGCTGCACGATTCCTGCCTGTCATCTGCTTGACAATTGCCACCTGTGCTGCGTAATTCCTGCCTGCTCAGCTGCTTGATTATTGCCAGCTGAGCAGCATGATTTCTCAGAGCTGAGTTCCATGATTATAGCCTGCTGACTGATTCCTGCCTACTCAGCTCTTTGTTCATTGCCTCCAGAGGCACATGATCAGTGTGTGACACCAAACATGATCAGCACATGATCAGTCACATGATCAGTGCATGATAAGCCACGTGATCAGTGCATGATCAGTCATGTGATCAGTGCATGATCAGTCACGTGATCAGTGCATGATAGCCACGTGATCAGTGCATGATCAGCCACGTGATCAGTGCATGATCAGTCACGTGATCAGTGCATGATCAGTCACGTGATCGTGTGTGATCAGCCACGTGATCAGTGCATGATAGCCACGTGATCAGTGCATGATCAGCCACGTGATCAGTGCATGATCAGCCACGTGATCAGTGCATGATCAGCCACGTGATCAGTGCATGATCAGCCACGTGATCAGTGCATGATCAGTCACGTGATCAGTGCATGATCAGTCACGTGAACAGTGCATGATCATTTACGTGATCTGTGCATGATCAGTCACGTGACCAGTATATGGTAGCTACGTGATCATTCCATGACGAGCCACGTGAGCAGTGCATGATAGCCACGTGATGTGTGCATGATGAGTTACGTGATCAGAGTATGATCAGCCACGTGATCAGTGCATGAGTGCCACGTGATCAGTGCATGATATGTCACGTGACAGGTGTGTGATCAGCCACGTGAACAGTGCATGTTCAGCCACGTGATCAGTGCATGATAGCCACGTGATCAGTGCATGATCAGTTACGTGAGCAGTGTATGATCAGCCACGTGATCAGTGCATGGTCAGACACGTGAACAGTGTATGATCAGCCACGTGATCAGTGCATGATATCCACGTGATCAGTGCATGATCAGTCACGTGATCAGTGTATGATCAGCCACGTGAACAGTGCATGCTCAGTCACGTGATCTGGGCCTGCTGAGCTGCGTGATTACTGTCTGCTCATCTGCTTGACAATTGCCAGCTGAGCTGCACGATTCCTGCCTGTCATCTGCTTGACAATTGCCAGCTGTGCTGCGTAATTCCTGCCTGCTCAGCTGCTTGATTATTGCCAGCTGAGCAGCATGATTCCTCACAGCTGAGTTCCATGATTATTGCCTGCTGACTGTTTGATTCGTGCCTACTCAGCTCTTTGTTTATTGCCTCCAGAGGCACATGATCAGTGTATGATAGCAAACATGATCAGCGCATGATCAGTCACATGATCAGCGCCATTAAGTCACGTGATCACTACATGATAGTCATGTGATCAGTCCATGCTCAGTCACGGTGATCAGTGCATGATCTGTCACATGATTAGTGTATGATCATCCACGTGATCAGTGCATGGGCAGTCATGTGATCAGTGCATGATATAGACGTGATCAGTGCATGATCAGTCACGTGATCAGTGCATGATAGCCACGTGATCAGTGCATGATCAGTCACCTGATGGGTGTATGATCATTCACGTGACCTGTACATGGTAGCTACATGATCATTGCATGATCAGCCACGTGAGTAGTGCATGATAGCCACGTGATCAGTGCATGATCAGTCACGTGATCAGTGCATGATCAGTCATGTGACCAGTACATGGTAGCTGCGTGATCATGCATGATCAGCCACGTGATCAGTGCATGATCAGCCACGTGATCAGTGCATGATAGCCACGTGATCAGTGCATGATCAGTCACGTGATCAGTGCATGATCAGTCACGTGATCAGTGCATGATCAGCCACGTGATCAGTGCATGATCAGTCACGTGATCAGTGCATGATCAGGCACGTGATCAGTGCATGATCAGCCACGTGATCAGTGCATGATAGCCACGTGATCAGTGCATGATCAGTCACGTGATCAGTGCATGATCAGTCACGTGAACAGTGCATGATCATTTACGTGATCAGTGCATGATCAGTCACGTGACCAGTATATGGTAGCTACGTGATCATTCCATGACGAGCCACGTGAGCAGTGCATGATAGCCACGTGATGTGTGCATGATGAGTTACGTGAGCAGAGTATGATCAGCCACGTGATCAGTGCATGAGTGCCACGTGATCAGTGCATGATATGTCACGTGACAGGTGTGTGATCAGCCACGTGAACAGTGCATGTTCAGCCACGTGATCAGTGCATGATAGCCACGTGATCAGTGCATGATCAGTTACGTGAGCAGTGTATGATCAGCCACGTGATCAGTGCATGGTCAGACACGTGAACAGTGTATGATCAGCCACGTGATCAGTGCATGATATCCAAGTGATCAGTGCATGATCATCACGTGATCAGTGTATGATCAGCCACGTGAACAGTGCATGCTCAGTCACGTGATCAGGGCCTGCTGAGCTGCGTGATTACTGTCTGCTCATCTGCTTGACAATTGCCAGCTGTGCTGCGTAATTCCTGCCTGCTCAGCTGCTTGATTATTGCCAGCTGAGCAGCATGATTCCTCACAGCTGAGTTCCATGATTATTGCCTGCTGACTGTTTGATTCGTGCCTACTCAGCTCTTTGTTTATTGCCTCCAGAGGCACATGATCAGTGTATGATAGCAAACATGATCAGTGCATGATCAGTCACATGATCAGCGCCATTAAGTCACGTGATCACTACATGATAGTCATGTGATCAGTCCATGCTCAGTCACGGTATCAGTGCATGATCAGCCACGTGATCAGTGCATGATCAGCCACGTGATCAGTGCATGATCAGCCACGTGATCAGTGCATGATCAGTCACGTGATCAGTGCATGATCAGGCACGTGATCAGTGCATGATCAGCCACGTGATCAGTGCATGATAGCCACGTGATCAGTGCATGATCAGTCACCTGATGGGTGTATGATCAGTCACGTGACCTGTACATGGTAGCTACATGATCATTGCATGATCAGCCACGTGAGTAGTGCATGATAGCCACGTGATCAGTGCATGATCAGTCACGTGATCAGTGCATGATCAGTCATGTGACCAGTACATGGTAGCTACGTGATCATTGCATGATCAGCCACGTGAGCAGTGCATGATAGCCACGTGATCAGTGCATGATCAGTCACGTGATCAGTGCATGATCAGTCACGTGATCAGTGCATGATCAGCCACGTGATCAGTGCATGATCAGCCACGTGATCAGTGCATGATAGCCACGTGATCAGTGCATGATCAGCCACGTGATCAGTGCATGATCAGCCACGTGATCAGTGCATGATCAATTACGTGATCAGTGCATGATCAGTCACGTGATCAGTGCATGGTAGCTACGTGATCAGTGCATGATCAGCCACGTGATCAGTGCATGATAGCCACGTGATCAGTGCATGATCAGTCACGTGATCAGTGCATGATCAGTCACGTGATCAGTGCATGGTAGCTACGTGATCAGTGCATGATCAGCCACGTGATCAGTGCATGATAGCCACGTGATCAGTGCATGATCAGTCACGTGATCAGTGCATGATCAGTCATGTGATCAGTGCATGATCAGGCACGTGATCAGTGCATGATCAGCCACGTGATCAGTGCATGATAGCCACGTGATCAGTGCATGATCAGTCACGTGATCAGTACATGATCAGTCACGTGAACAGTGCATGATCATTTACGTGATCTGTGCATGATCAGTCACGTGACCAGTATATGGTAGCTACGTGATCATTCCATGACGAGCCACGTGAGCAGTGCATGATAGCCACGTGATGTGTGCATGATGAGTTACGTGAGCAGAGTATGATCAGCCACGTGATCAGTGCATGAGTGCCACGTGATCAGTGCATGATATGTCACGTGACAGGTGTGTGATCAGCCACGTGAACAGTGCATGTTCAGCCACGTGATCAGTGCATGATAGCCACGTGATCAGTGCATGATCAGTTACGTGAGCAGTGTATGATCAGCCACGTGATCAGTGCATGGTCAGACACGTGAACAGTGTATGATCAGCCACGTGATCAGTGCATGATATCCAAGTGATCAGTGCATGATCATCACGTGATCAGTGTATGATCAGCCACGTGAACAGTGCATGCTCAGTCACGTGATCAGGGCCTGCTGAGCTGCGTGATTACTGTCTGCTCATCTGCTTGACAATTGCCAGCTGTGCTGCGTAATTCCTGCCTGCTCAGCTGCTTGATTATTGCCAGCTGAGCAGCATGATTCCTCACAGCTGAGTTCCATGATTATTGCCTGCTGACTGTTTGATTCGTGCCTACTCAGCTCTTTGTTTATTGCCTCCAGAGGCACATGATCAGTGTATGATAGCAAACATGATCAGTCACATGATCAGCGCCATTAAGTCACGTGATCACTACATGATAGTCATGTGATCAGTCCATGCTCAGTCACGGTATCAGTGCATGATCAGCCACGTGATCAGTGCATGATCAGCCACGTGATCAGTGCATGATCAGCCACGTGATCAGTGCATGATCAGTCACGTGATCAGTGCATGATCAGGCACGTGATCAGTGCATGATCAGCCACGTGATCAGTGCATGATAGCCACGTGATCAGTGCATGATCAGTCACCTGATGGGTGTATGATCAGTCACGTGACCAGTACATGGTAGCTACATGATCATTGCATGATCAGCCACGTGAGTAGTGCATGATAGCCACGTGATCAGTGCATGATCAGTCACGTGATCAGTGCATGATCAGTCATGTGACCAGTACATGGTAGCTACGTGATCATTGCATGATCAGCCACGTGAGCAGTGCATGATAGCCACGTGATCAGTGCATGATCAGTCACGTGATCAGTGCATGATCAGTCACGTGATCAGTGCATGATCAGGCACGTGATCAGTGCATGATCAGCCACGTGATCAGTGCATGATAGCCACGTGATCAGTGCATGATCAGTCACGTGATCAGTGCATGATCAGTCACGTGATCAGTGCATGATCAGCCACGTGATCAGTGCATGATCAGCCACGTGATCAGTGCATGATCAATTACGTGATCAGTGCATGATCAGTCACGTGACCAGTACATGGTAGCTACGTGATCATTGCATGATCAGCCACGTGATCAGTGCATGATAGCCACGTGATCAGTGCATGATCAGTCACGTGATCAGTGCATGATCAGTCACGTGATCAGTGCATGATCAGTCACGTGATCAGTGCATGATCAATTACGTGATCAGTGCATGATCAGTCACGTGACCAGTACATGGTAGCTACGTGATCATTGCATGATCAGCCACGTGAGCAGTGCATGATAGCCACGTGATCAGTGCATGATCAGTCACGTGATCAGTGCATGATCATCCACGTGATCAGTGCATGATCAGTCACGTGATCAGTGCATGATATAGACGTGATCAGTGCATGATCAGTCACGTGATCAGTGCATGATCAGCCACGTGATCAGTGCATGATAGCCAGTGATGAGTGCATGATAGCCAGTGATCAGTGCATGATCAGTCACGTGATCAGTGCATGATCAGCCACGTGAACAGTGCATGATAGCCACGTGATCAGTGCATGATCAGCCACGTGATCAGTGCATGATCAGTTACGTGAGCAGTGTATGATCAGCCACGTGATCAGTGCATGGTCAGACACGTGAACAGTGTATGATCAGCCACGTGATCAGTGCATGATAGCCACGTGATCAGTGCATGATCAGTCACGTGATCAGTGTATGATCAGCCACGTGAACAGTGCATGCTCAGTCACGTGATCTGGGCCTGCTGAGCTGCGTGATTACTGTCTGCTCATCTGCTTGACAATTGCCAGCTGAGCTGCACGATTCCTGCCTGTCATCTGCTTGACAATTGCCAGCTGTGCTGCGTAATTCCTGCCTGCTCAGCTGCTTGATTATTGCCAGCTGAGCAGCATGATTCCTCACACCTGAGTTCCATGATTATTGCCTGCTGACTGTTTGATTCGTGCCTACTCAGCTCTTTGTTTATTGCCTCCAGAGGCACATGATCAGTGTATGATAGCAAACATGATCAGCGCATGATCAGTCACATGATCAGCGCCATTAAGTCACGTGATCACTACATGATAGTCATGTGATCAGTCCATGCTCAGTCACGGTATCAGTGCATGATCAGCCACGTGATCAGTGCATGATCTGTCACATGATTAGTGTATGATCATCCACGTGATCAGTGCATGGGCAGTCATGTGATCAGTGCATGATATAGACGTGATCAGTGCATGATCAGTCTCGTGATCAGTGCATGATAGCCACGTGATCAGTGCATGATCAGTCACCTGATGGGTGTATGATCATTCACGTGACCTGTACATGGTAGCTACATGATCATTGCATGATCAGCCACGTGAGTAGTGCATGATAGCCACGTGATCACTGCATGATCAGTCACGTGATCAGTGCATGATCAGTCATGTGACCAGTACATGGTAGCTGCGTGATCATGCATGATCAGCCACGTGATCAGTGCATGATCAGCCACGTGATCAGTGCATGATAGCCACGTGATCAGTGCATGATCAGTCACGTGATCAGTGCATGATCAGTCACGTGATCAGTGCATGATCAGTCACGTGATCAGTGCATGATCAGCCACGTGATCAGTGCATGATCAATTACGTGATCAGTGCATGATCAGTCACGTGATCAGTACATGGTAGCTACGTGATCATTGCATGATCAGCCACGTGATCAGTGCATGATAGCCACGTGATCAGTGCATGATCAGCCACGTGATCAGTGCATGATCAGTCACGTGATCAGTGCATGATCAGTCACGTGATCAGTGCATGATCAGCCACGTGATCAGTGCATGATCAGTCATGTATCAGTGCATGATAGCCCGTGATCAGTGCATGATCAGTCCGTGATCAGTGTATGATCAGCCACGTGATCAGTGCATGATAGCCACGTGATCAGTGCATGATCAGTCACGTGATCAGTGCATGATCAGTCACGTGATCAGTGTGTGATCAGCCACGTGAACAGTGCATGCTCAGTCACGTGATCAGGGCCTGCTGAGCTGCGTGATTACTGTCTGCTCATCTGCTTGACAATTGCCAGCTGAGCTGCACGATTCCTGCCTGTCATCTGCTTGACAATTGCCACCTGTGCTGCGTAATTCCTGCCTGCTCATCTACTTGATTATTGCCAGCTGAGCAGCATGATTTCTCAGAGCTGAGTTCCATGATTATAGCCTGCTGACTGATTCCTGCCTACTCAGCTCTTTGTTCATTGCCTCCAGAGGCACATGATCAGTGTATGACACCAAACATGATCAGCATGATCAGTCACATGATCAGTGCATGATAAGCCACGTGATCAGTGCATGATCAATTATGTGATCAGTGCATGATCAGTCATGTGATCAGTGCATGGTAGCTGTGTGATCAGTGCATGATCAGCCACGTGATCAGTGCATGATCAGTCACGTGATCAGTGCATGATCAGTCACGTGATCAGTGTGTGATCAGCCACGTGATCAGTGCATGATATCCACGTGATCAGTGCATGATAGCCACGTGATCAGTGCATGATCAGCCACGTGATCAGTGCATGATCAGCCACGTGATCAGTGCATGATCAGCCACGTGATCAGTGCATGATCAGTCACGTGATCAGTGCATGATCAGTCACGTGATCAGTGCATGATCATTTACGTGATCAGTGCATGATCAGTCACGTGACCAGTATATGGTAGCTACGTGATCATTCCATGACGAGCCACGTGAGCAGTGCATGATAGCCACGTGATGTGTGCATGATCAGTTACGTGATCAGTGTATGATCAGCCACGTGATCAGTGCATGAGTGCCACGTGATCAGTGCATGATATGTCACGTGACAGGTGTGTGATCAGCCACGTGATCAGTGCATGATCAGCCACGTGATCAGTGCATGATAGCCACGTGATCAGTGCATGATCAGTTACGTGAGCAGTGTATGATCAGCCACGTGATCAGTGCATGGTCAGACACGTGATCAGTGTATGATCAGCCACGTGATCAGTGCATGATATCCACGTGATCAGTGCATGATCATCACGTGATCAGTGTATGATCAGCCACGTGAACAGTGCATGCTCAGTCACGTGATCAGGGCCTGCTGAGCTGCGTGATTACTGTCTGCTCATCTGCTTGACAATTGCCAGCTGTGCTGCGTCATTCCTGCCTGCTCAGCTGCTTGATTATTGCCAGCTGAGCAGCATGATTCCTCACACCTGAGTTCCATGATTATTGCCTGCTGACTGTTTGATTCGTGCCTACTCAGCTCTTTGTTTATTGCCTCCAGAGGCACATGATCAGTGTATGATAGCAAACATGATCAGCGCATGATCAGTCACATGATCAGCGCCATTAAGTCACGTGATCACTACATGATAGTCATGTGATCAGTCCATGCTCAGTCACGGTATCAGTGCATGATCAGCCACGTGATCAGTGCATGATCTGTCACATGATTAGTGTATGATCATCCACGTGATCAGTGCATGGGCAGTCATGTGATCAGTGCATGATATAGACGTGATCAGTGCATGATCAGTCTCGTGATCAGTGCATGATAGCCACGTGATCAGTGCATGATCAGTCACCTGATGGGTGTATGATCATTCACGTGACCTGTACATGGTAGCTACATGATCATTGCATGATCAGCCACGTGAGTAGTGCATGATAGCCACGTGATCAGTGCATGATCAGTCACGTGATCAGTGCATGATCAGTCATGTGACCAGTACATGGTAGCTGCGTGATCATGCATGATCAGCCACGTGATCAGTGCATGATCAGCCACGTGATCAGTGCATGATCAGCCACGTGATCAGTGCATGATCAGTCACGTGATCAGTGCATGATCAGTCACGTGATCAGTGCATGATCAGTCACGTGATCAGTGCATGATCAGCCACGTGATCAGTGCATGATCAATTACGTGATCAGTGCATGATCAGTCACGTGACCAGTACATGGTAGCTACGTGATCATTGCATGATCAGCCACGTGATCAGTGCATGATAGCCACGTGATCAGTGCATGATCAGCCACGTGATCAGTGCATGATCAGTCACGTGATCAGTGCATGATCAGTCACGTGATCAGTGCATGATCAGCCACGTGATCAGTGCATGTCAGTCATGTATCAGTGCATGATAGCCCGTGATCAGTGCATGATCAGTCCTGTGATCAGTGCATGATCAGCCACGTGATCAGTGCATGATAGCCACGTGATCAGTGCATGATCAGTCACGTGATCAGTGCATGATCAGTCACGTGATCAGTGTGTGATCAGCCACGTGAACAGTGCATGCTCAGTCACGTGATCAGGGCCTGCTGAGCTGCGTGATTACTGTCTGCTCATCTGCTTGACAATTGCCAGCTGAGCTGCACGATTCCTGCCTGTCATCTGCTTGACAATTGCCACCTGTGCTGCGTAATTCCTGCCTGCTCAGCTACTTGATTATTGCCAGCTGAGCAGCATGATTTCTCAGAGCTGAGTTCCATGATTATAGCCTGCTGACTGATTCCTGCCTACTCAGCTCTTTGTTCATTGCCTCCAGAGGCACATGATCAGTGTATGACACCAAACATGATCAGCACATGATCAGTCACATGATCAGTGCATGATAAGCCACGTGATCAGTGCATGATCAGTTACGTGATCAGTGCATGATCAGTCACGTGATCAGTGCATGGTAGCCACGTGATCAGTGCATGATCAGCCACGTGATCAGTGCATGATCAGTCACGTGATCAGTGCATGATCAGTCACGTGATAGTGTGTGATCAGCCACGTGATCAGTGCATGATAGCCACGTGATCAGTGCATGATCAGCCACGTGATCAGTGCATGATCAGCCACGTGATCAGTGCATGATCAGCCACGTGATCAGTGCATGATCAGCCACGTGATCAGTGCATGATCAGTCACGTGATCAGTACATGATCAGTCACGTGAACAGTGCATGATCATTTACGTGATCAGTGCATGATCAGTCACGTGACCAGTATATGGTAGCTACGTGATCATTCCATGACGAGCCACGTGAGCAGTGCATGATAGCCACGTGATGTGTGCATGATCAGTTACGTGATCAGAGTATGATCAGCCACGTGATCAGTGCATGAGTGCCACGTGATCAGTGCATGATATGTCACGTGACAGGTGTGTGATCAGCCACGTGAACAGTGCATGTTCAGCCACGTGATCAGTGCATGATAGCCACGTGATCAGTGCATGATCAGTTACGTGAGCAGTGTATGATCAGCCACGTGATCAGTGCATGGTCAGACACGTGAACAGTGTATGATCAGCCACGTGATCAGTGCATGATAGCCACGTGATCAGTGCATGATCAGTCACGTGATCAGTGTATGATCAGCCACGTGAACAGTGCATGCTCAGTCACGTGATCTGGGCCTGCTGAGCTGCGTGATTACTGTCTGCTCATCTGCTTGACAATTGCCAGCTGAGCTGCACGATTCCTGCCTGTCATCTGCTTGACAATTGCCAGCTGTGCTGCGTAATTCCTGCCTGCTCAGCTGCTTGATTATTGCCAGCTGAGCAGCATGATTCCTCACACCTGAGTTCCATGATTATTGCCTGCTGACTGTTTGATTCGTGCCTACTCAGCTCTTTGTTTATTGCCTCCAGAGGCACATGATCAGTGTATGATAGCAAACATGATCAGTGCATGATCAGTCACATGATCAGCGCCATTAAGTCACGTGATCACTACATGATAGTCATGTGATCAGTCCATGCTCAGTCACGGTATCAGTGCATGATCTGTCACATGATCAGTGTATGATCATCCACGTGATCAGTGCATGGGCAGTCATGTGATCAGTGCATGATATAGACGTGATCAGTGCATGATCAGTCTCGTGATCAGTGCATGATAGCCACGTGATCAGTGCATGATCAGTCACCTGATGGGTGTATGATCATTCACGTGACCTGTACATGGTAGCTACATGATCATTGCATGATCAGCCACGTGAGTAGTGCATGATAGCCACGTGATCAGTGCATGATCAGTCACGTGATCAGTGCATGATCAGTCATGTGACCAGTACATGGTAGCTGCGTGATCATGCATGATCAGCCACGTGATCAGTGCATGATCAGCCACGTGATCAGTGCATGATAGCCACGTGATCAGTGCATGATCAGTCACGTGATCAGTGCATGATCAGTCACGTGATCAGTGCATGATCAGCCACGTGATCAGTGCATGATCAGTCACGTGATCAGTGCATGATCAGGCACGTGATCAGTGCATGATCAGCCACGTGATCAGTGCATGATAGCCACGTGATCAGTGCATGATCAGTCACGTGATCAGTGCATGATCAGTCACGTGATCAGTGCATGATCATTTACGTGATCAGTGCATGATCAGTCACGTGACCAGTATATGGTAGCTACGTGATCATTCCATGACGAGCCACGTGAGCAGTGCATGATAGCCACGTGATGTGTGCATGATGAGTTACGTGAGCAGAGTATGATCAGCCACGTGATCAGTGCATGAGTGCCACGTGATCAGTGCATGATATGTCACGTGACAGGTGTGTGATCAGCCACGTGAACAGTGCATGTTCAGCCACGTGATCAGTGCATGATAGCCACGTGATCAGTGCATGATCAGTTACGTGAGCAGTGTATGATCAGCCACGTGATCAGTGCATGGTCAGACACGTGAACAGTGTATGATCAGCCACGTGATCAGTGCATGATATCCAAGTGATCAGTGCATGATCATCACGTGATCAGTGTATGATCAGCCACGTGAACAGTGCATGCTCAGTCACGTGATCAGGGCCTGCTGAGCTGCGTGATTACTGTCTGCTCATCTGCTTGACAATTGCCAGCTGTGCTGCGTAATTCCTGCCTGCTCAGCTGCTTGATTATTGCCAGCTGAGCAGCATGATTCCTCACAGCTGAGTTCCATGATTATTGCCTGCTGACTGTTTGATTCGTGCCTACTCAGCTCTTTGTTTATTGCCTCCAGAGGCACATGATCAGTGTATGATAGCAAACATGATCAGTGCATGATCAGTCACATGATCAGCGCCATTAAGTCACGTGATCACTACATGATAGTCATGTGATCAGTCCATGCTCAGTCACGGTATCAGTGCATGATCAGCCACGTGATCAGTGCATGATCAGCCACGTGATCAGTGCATGATCAGCCACGTGATCAGTGCATGATCAGTCACGTGATCAGTGCATGATCAGGCACGTGATCAGTGCATGATCAGCCACGTGATCAGTGCATGATAGCCACGTGATCAGTGCATGATCAGTCACCTGATGGGTGTATGATCAGTCACGTGACCAGTACATGGTAGCTACATGATCATTGCATGATCAGCCACGTGAGTAGTGCATGATAGCCACGTGATCAGTGCATGATCAGTCACGTGATCAGTGCATGATCAGTCATGTGACCAGTACATGGTAGCTACGTGATCATTGCATGATCAGCCACGTGAGCAGTGCATGATAGCCACGTGATCAGTGCATGATCAGTCACGTGATCAGTGCATGATCAGTCACGTGATCAGTGCATGATCAGCCACGTGATCAGTGCATGATCAGCCACGTGATCAGTGCATGATAGCCACGTGATCAGTGCATGATCAGCCACGTGATCAGTGCATGATCAGCCACGTGATCAGTGCATGATCAATTACGTGATCAGTGCATGATCAGTCACGTGATCAGTGCATGGTAGCTACGTGATCAGTGCATGATCAGCCACGTGATCAGTGCATGATAGCCACGTGATCAGTGCATGATCAGTCACGTGATCAGTGCATGATCAGTCACGTGATCAGTGCATGATAGCTACGTGATCAGTGCATGATCAGCCACGTGATCAGTGCATGATAGCCACGTGATCAGTGCATGATCAGTCACGTGATCAGTGCATGATCAGTCACGTGATCAGTGCATGATCAGGCACGTGATCAGTGCATGATCAGCCACGTGATCAGTGCATGATAGCCACGTGATCAGTGCATGATCAGTCACGTGATCAGTACATGATCAGTCACGTGAACAGTGCATGATCATTTACGTGATCTGTGCATGATCAGTCACGTGACCAGTATATGGTAGCTACGTGATCATTCCATGACGAGCCACGTGAGCAGTGCATGATAGCCACGTGATGTGTGCATGATGAGTTACGTGAGCAGAGTATGATCAGCCACGTGATCAGTGCATGAGTGCCACGTGATCAGTGCATGATATGTCACGTGACAGGTGTGTGATCAGCCACGTGAACAGTGCATGTTCAGCCACGTGATCAGTGCATGATAGCCACGTGATCAGTGCATGATCAGTTACGTGAGCAGTGTATGATCAGCCACGTGATCAGTGCATGGTCAGACACGTGAACAGTGTATGATCAGCCACGTGATCAGTGCATGATATCCAAGTGATCAGTGCATGATCATCACGTGATCAGTGTATGATCAGCCACGTGAACAGTGCATGCTCAGTCACGTGATCAGGGCCTGCTGAGCTGCGTGATTACTGTCTGCTCATCTGCTTGACAATTGCCAGCTGTGCTGCGTAATTCCTGCCTGCTCAGCTGCTTGATTATTGCCAGCTGAGCAGCATGATTCCTCACAGCTGAGTTCCATGATTATTGCCTGCTGACTGTTTGATTCGTGCCTACTCAGCTCTTTGTTTATTGCCTCCAGAGGCACATGATCAGTGTATGATAGCAAACATGATCAGTCACATGATCAGCGCCATTAAGTCACGTGATCACTACATGATAGTCATGTGATCAGTCCATGCTCAGTCACGGTATCAGTGCATGATCAGCCACGTGATCAGTGCATGATCAGTCACGTGATCAGTGCATGATCAGCCACGTGATCAGTGCATGATCAGTCACGTGATCAGTGCATGATCAGGCACGTGATCAGTGCATGATCAGCCACGTGATCAGTGCATGATAGCCACGTGATCAGTGCATGATCAGTCACCTGATGGGTGTATGATCAGTCACGTGACCAGTACATGGTAGCTACATGATCATTGCATGATCAGCCACGTGAGTAGTGCATGATAGCCACGTGATCAGTGCATGATCAGTCACGTGATCAGTGCATGATCAGTCATGTGACCAGTACATGGTAGCTACGTGATCATTGCATGATCAGCCACGTGAGCAGTGCATGATAGCCACGTGATCAGTGCATGATCAGTCACGTGATCAGTGCATGATCAGTCATGTGATCAGTGCATGATCAGGCACGTGATCAGTGCATGATCAGCCACGTGATCAGTGCATGATAGCCACGTGATCAGTGCATGATCAGTCACGTGATCAGTGCATGATCAGTCACGTGATCAGTGCATGATCAGCCACGTGATCAGTGCATGATCAGCCACGTGATCAGTGCATGATCAATTACGTGATCAGTGCATGATCAGTCACGTGACCAGTACATGGTAGCTACGTGATCATTGCATGATCAGCCACGTGATCAGTGCATGATAGCCACGTGATCAGTGCATGATCAGTCACGTGATCAGTGCATGATCAGTCACGTGATCAGTGCATGATCAGTCACGTGATCAGTGCATGATCAATTACGTGATCAGTGCATGATCAGTCACGTGACCAGTACATGGTAGCTACGTGATCATTGCATGATCAGCCACGTGAGCAGTGCATGATAGCCACGTGATCAGTGCATGATCAGTCACGTGATCAGTGCATGATCATCCACGTGATCAGTGCATGATCAGTCACGTGATCAGTGCATGATATAGACGTGATCAGTGCATGATCAGTCACGTGATCAGTGCATGATCAGCCACGTGATCAGTGCATGATAGCCAGTGATGAGTGCATGATAGCCAGTGATCAGTGCATGATCAGTCACGTGATCAGTGCATGATCAGCCACGTGATCAGTGCATGATCAGCCACGTGATCAGTGCATGATCAGCCACGTGATCAGTGCATGATCAGTTACGTGAGCAGTGTATGATCAGCCACGTGATCAGTGCATGGTCAGACACGTGAACAGTGTATGATCAGCCACGTGATCAGTGCATGATAGCCACGTGATCAGTGCATGATCAGTCACGTGATCAGTGTATGATCAGCCACGTGAACAGTGCATGCTCAGTCACGTGATCTGGGCCTGCTGAGCTGCGTGATTACTGTCTGCTCATCTGCTTGACAATTGCCAGCTGAGCTGCACGATTCCTGCCTGTCATCTGCTTGACAATTGCCAGCTGTGCTGCGTAATTCCTGCCTGCTCAGCTGCTTGATTATTGCCAGCTGAGCAGCATGATTCCTCACACCTGAGTTCCATGATTATTGCCTGCTGACTGTTTGATTCGTGCCTACTCAGCTCTTTGTTTATTGCCTCCAGAGGCACATGATCAGTGTATGATAGCAAACATGATCAGCGCATGATCAGTCACATGATCAGCGCCATTAAGTCACGTGATCACTACATGATAGTCATGTGATCAGTCCATGCTCAGTCACGGTATCAGTGCATGATCAGCCACGTGATCAGTGCATGATCTGTCACATGATTAGTGTATGATCATCCACGTGATCAGTGCATGGGCAGTCATGTGATCAGTGCATGATATAGACGTGATCAGTGCATGATCAGTCTCGTGATCAGTGCATGATAGCCACGTGATCAGTGCATGATCAGTCACCTGATGGGTGTATGATCATTCACGTGACCTGTACATGGTAGCTACATGATCATTGCATGATCAGCCACGTGAGTAGTGCATGATAGCCACGTGATCACTGCATGATCAGTCACGTGATCAGTGCATGATCAGTCATGTGACCAGTACATGGTAGCTGCGTGATCATGCATGATCAGCCACGTGATCAGTGCATGATCAGCCACGTGATCAGTGCATGATCAGCCACGTGATCAGTGCATGATCAGTCACGTGATCAGTGCATGATCAGTCACGTGATCAGTGCATGATCAGTCACGTGATCAGTGCATGATCAGCCACGTGATCAGTGCATGATCAATTACGTGATCAGTGCATGATCAGTCACGTGACCAGTACATGGTAGCTACGTGATCATTGCATGATCAGCCACGTGATCAGTGCATGATAGCCACGTGATCAGTGCATGATCAGCCACGTGATCAGTGCATGATCAGTCACGTGATCAGTGCATGATCAGTCACGTGATCAGTGCATGATCAGCCACGTGATCAGTGCATGTCAGTCATGTATCAGTGCATGATAGCCCGTGATCAGTGCATGATCAGTCCTGTGATCAGTGTATGATCAGCCACGTGATCAGTGCATGATAGCCACGTGATCAGTGCATGATCAGTCACATGATCAGTGCATGATCAGTCACGTGATCAGTGTGTGATCAGCCACGTGAACAGTGCATGCTCAGTCACGTGATCAGGGCCTGCTGAGCTGCGTGATTACTGTCTGCTCATCTGCTTGACAATTGCCAGCTGAGCTGCACGATTCCTGCCTGTCATCTGCTTGACAATTGCCACCTGTGCTGCGTAATTCCTGCCTGCTCAGCTGCTTGATTATTGCCAGCTGAGCAGCATGATTTCTCAGAGCTGAGTTCCATGATTATAGCCTGCTGACTGATTCCTGCCTACTCAGCTCTTTGTTCATTGCCTCCAGAGGCACATGATCAGTGTATGACACCAAACATGATCAGCACATGATCAGTCACATGATCAGTGCATGATAAGCCACGTGATCAGTGCATGATCAGTCATGTGATCAGTGCATGATCAGTCACGTGATCAGTGCATGATAGCCACGTGATCAGTGCATGATCAGCCACGTGATCAGTGCATGATCAGTCACGTGATCAGTGCATGATCAGTCACGTGATCAGTGCATGATCAGCCACGTGATCAGTGCATGATATCCACGTGATCAGTGCATGATAGCCACGTGATCAGTGCATGATCAGCCACGTGATCAGTGCATGATCAGCCACGTGATCAGTGCATGATCAGCCACGTGATCAGTGCATGATCAGTCACGTGATCAGTGCATGATCAGTCACGTGATCAGTGCATGATCATTTACGTGATCAGTGCATGATCAGTCACGTGACCAGTATATGGTAGCTACGTGATCATTCCATGACAGCCACGTGAGCAGTGCATGATAGCCACGTGATGTGTGCATGATCAGTTACGTGATCAGTGTATGATCAGCCACGTGATCAGTGCATGAGTGCCACGTGATCAGTGCATGATATGTCACGTGACAGGTGTGTGATCAGCCACGTGAACAGTGCATGTTCAGCCACGTGATCAGTGCATGATAGCCACGTGATCAGTGCATGATCAGTTACGTGAGCAGTGTATGATCAGCCACGTGATCAGTGCATGGTCAGACACGTGAACAGTGTATGATCAGCCACGTGATCAGTGCATGATATCCAAGTGATCAGTGCATGATCATCACGTGATCAGTGTATGATCAGCCACGTGAACAGTGCATGCTCAGTCACGTGATCAGGGCCTGCTGAGCTGCGTGATTACTGTCTGCTCATCTGCTTGACAATTGCCAGCTGTGCTGCGTCATTCCTGCCTGCTCAGCTGCTTGATTATTGCCAGCTGAGCAGCATGATTCCTCACAGCTGAGTTCCATGATTATTGCCTGCTGACTGTTTGATTCGTGCCTACTCAGCTCTTTGTTTATTGCCTCCAGAGGCACATGATCAGTGTATGATAGCAAACATGATCAGCGCATGATCAGTCACATGATCAGCGCCATTAAGTCACGTGATCACTACATGATAGTCATGTGATCAGTCCATGCTCAGTCACGGTATCAGTGCATGATCAGCCACGTGATCAGTGCATGATCTGTCACATGATTAGTGTATGATCATCCACGTGATCAGTGCATGGGCAGTCATGTGATCAGTGCATGATATAGACGTGATCAGTGCATGATCAGTCTCGTGATCAGTGCATGATAGCCACGTGATCAGTGCATGATCAGTCACCTGATGGGTGTATGATCATTCACGTGACCTGTACATGGTAGCTACATGATCATTGCATGATCAGCCACGTGAGTAGTGCATGATAGCCACGTGATCAGTGCATGATCAGTCACGTGATCAGTGCATGATCAGTCATGTGACCAGTACATGGTAGCTGCGTGATCATGCATGATCAGCCACGTGATCAGTGCATGATCAGCCACGTGATCAGTGCATGATAGCCACGTGATCAGTGCATGATCAGTCACGTGATCAGTGCATGATCAGTCACGTGATCAGTGCATGATCAGTCACGTGATCAGTGCATGATCAGCCACGTGATCAGTGCATGATCAATTACGTGATCAGTGCATGATCAGTCACGTGACCAGTACATGGTAGCTACGTGATCATTGCATGATCAGCCACGTGATCAGTGCATGATAGCCACGTGATCAGTGCATGATCAGCCACGTGATCAGTGCATGATCAGTCACGTGATCAGTGCATGATCAGTCACGTGATCAGTGCATGATCAGCCACGTGATCAGTGCATGTCAGTCATGTATCAGTGCATGATAGCCCGTGATCAGTGCATGATCAGTCCGTGATCAGTGTATGATCAGCCACGTGATCAGTGCATGATAGCCACGTGATCAGTGCATGATCAGTCACGTGATCAGTGCATGATCAGTCACGTGATCAGTGTGTGATCAGCCACGTGAACAGTGCATGCTCAGTCACGTGATCAGGGCCTGCTGAGCTGCGTGATTACTGTCTGCTCATCTGCTTGACAATTGCCAGCTGAGCTGCACGATTCCTGCCTGTCATCTGCTTGACAATTGCCACCTGTGCTGCGTAATTCCTGCCTGCTCAGCTGCTTGATTATTGCCAGCTGAGCAGCATGATTTCTCAGAGCTGAGTTCCATGATTATTGCCTGCTGACTGATTCCTGCCTACTCAGCTCTTTGTTCATTGCCTCCAGAGGCACATGATCAGTGTATGACACCAAACATGATCAGCGCATGATCAGTCACATGATCAGTGCATGATAAGCCACGTGATCAGTGCATGATCAGTCATGTGATCAGTGCATGATCAGTCATGTGATCAGTGCATGATAGCTGTGTGATCAGTGCATGATCAGCCACGTGATCAGTGCATGATCAGTCACGTGATCAGTGCATGATCAGTCACGTGATCAGTGTGTGATCAGCCACGTGATCAGTGCATGATAGCCACGTGATCAGTGCATGATAGCCACGTGATCAGTGCATGATCAGCCACGTGATCAGTGCATGATCAGCCACGTGATCAGTGCATGATCAGCCACGTGATCAGTGCATGATCAGTCACGTGATCAGTGCATGATCAGTCACGTGATCAGTGCATGATCATTTACGTGATCAGTGCATGATCAGTCACGTGACCAGTATATGGTAGCTACGTGATCATTGCATGACAGCCACGTGATCAGTGCATGATAGCCACGTGATCAGTGCATGATCAGTTACGTGATCAGTGTATGATCAGCCACGTGATCAGTGCATGAGTGCCACGTGATCAGTGCATGATAGTCACGTGACAGTGTGTGATCAGCCACGTGATCAGTGCATGATCAGCCACGTGATCAGTGCATGATAGCCACGTGATCAGTGCATGATCAGTTACGTGATCAGTGCATGATCAGCCACGTGATCAGTGCATGATCAGACACGTGATCAGTGCATGATCAGCCACGTGATCAGTGCATGATATCCACGTGATCAGTGCATGATCATCACGTGATCAGTGCATGATCAGCCACGTGATCAGTGCATGCTCAGTCACGTGATCAGGGCCTGCTGAGCTGCGTGATTACTGTCTGCTCATCTGCTTGACAATTGCCAGCTGTGCTGCGTCATTCCTGCCTGCTCAGCTGCTTGATTATTGCCAGCTGAGCAGCATGATTCCTCACACCTGAGTTCCATGATTATTGCCTGCTGACTGTTTGATTCGTGCCTACTCAGCTCTTTGTTTATTGCCTCCAGAGGCACATGATCAGTGTATGATAGCAAACATGATCAGTGCATGATCAGTCACATGATCAGTGCCATTAAGTCACGTGATCACTACATGATAGTCATGTGATCAGTCCATGATCAGTCACGTATCAGTGCATGATCAGCCACGTGATCAGTGCATGATCAGCCACGTGATCAGTGCATGATAGCCACGTGATCAGTGCATGATCAGTCACGTGATCAGTGCATGATCAGCCACGTGATCAGTGCATGATCAGCCACGTGATCAGTGCATGATAGCCACGTGATCAGTGCATGATCAGTTACGTGAGCAGTGTATGATCAGCCACGTGATCAGTGCATGGTCAGACACGTGATCAGTGCATGATCAGCCACGTGATCAGTCCATGATATCCACGTGATCAGTGCATGATCATCACGTGATCAGTGTATGATCAGCCACATGAACAGTGCATGCTCAGTCACGTGATCAGGGCCTGCTGAGCTGCGTGATTACTGTCTGCTCATCTGCTTGACAATTGCCAGCTGTGCTTCGTCATTCCTGCCTGCTCAGCTGCTTGATTATTGCCAGCTGAGCAGCATGATTCCTCACACCTGAGTTCCATGATTATTGCCTGCTGACTGTTTGATTCGTGCCTACTCAGCTCTTTGTTTATTGCCTCCAGAGGCACATGATCAGTGTATGATAGCAAACATGATCAGTGCATGATCAGTCACATGATCAGCGCCATTAAGTCACGTGATCACTACATGATAGTCATGTGATCAGTCCATGCTCAGTCACGGTATCAGTGCATGATCAGCCACGTGATCAGTGCATGATCAGCCACGTGATCAGTGCATGATCAGCCACGTGATCAGTGCATGATCAGTCACGTGATCAGTGCATGATCAGGCACGTGATCAGTGCATGATCAGCCACGTGATCAGTGCATGATAGCCACGTGATCAGTGCATGATCAGTCACCTGATGGGTGTATGATCAGTCACGTGACCAGTACATGGTAGCTACATGATCATTGCATGATCAGCCACGTGAGTAGTGCATGATAGCCACGTGATCAGTGCATGATCAGTCACGTGATCAGTGCATGATCAGTCACGTGACCAGTACATGGTAGCTACGTGATCATTGCATGATCAGCCACGTGATCAGTGCATGATAGCCACGTGATCAGTGCATGATCAGTCACGTGATCAGTGCATGATCAGTCACGTGATCAGTGCATGATCAGCCACGTGATCAGTGCATGATCAGCCACGTGATCAGTGCATGATAGCCACGTGATCAGTGCATGATCAGTCACGTGATCAGTGCATGATCAGTCACGTGATCAGTGCATGATCAGCCACGTGATCAGTGCATGATCAGCCACGTGATCAGTGCATGATCAATTACGTGATCAGTGCATGATCAGTCACGTGACCAGTACATGGTAGCTACGTGATCATTGCATGATCAGCCACGTGATCAGTGCATGATAGCCACGTGATCAGTGCATGATCAGTCACGTGATCAGTGCATGATCAGTCACGTGATCAGTGCATGATCAGCCACGTGATCAGTGCATGATCAGTCACGTGATCAGTGCATGATCAGCCACGTGATCAGTGCATGATCAGCCACGTGATCAGTGCATGATCAATTACGTGATCAGTGCATGATCAGTCACGTGACCAGTACATGGTAGCTACGTGATCATTGCATGATCAGCCACGTGATCAGTGCATGATAGCCACGTGATCAGTGCATGATCAGTCACGTGATCAGTGCATGATCATCCACGTGATCAGTGCATGATCAGTCACGTGATCAGTGCATGATATAGACGTGATCAGTGCATGATCAGTCGTGATCAGTGCATGATCAGCCACGTGATCAGTGCATGATAGCCAGTGATCAGTGCATGATAGCCAGTGATCAGTGCATGATCAGTCACGTGATCAGTGCATGATCAGCCACGTGAACAGTGCATGATCAGCCACGTGATCAGTGCATGATCAGCCACGTGATCAGTGCATGATCAGTTACGTGAGCAGTGTATGATCAGCCACGTGATCAGTGCATGGTCAGACACGTGAACAGTGTATGATCAGCCACGTGATCAGTGCATGATAGCCACGTGATCAGTGCATGATCAGTCACGTGATCAGTGTATGATCAGCCACGTGAACAGTGCATGCTCAGTCACGTGATCAGGGCCTGCTGAGCTGCGTGATTACTGTCTGCTCATCTGCTTGACAATTGCCAGCTGAGCTGCACGATTCCTGCCTGTCATCTGCTTGACAATTGCCAGCTGTGCTGCGTAATTCCTGCCTGCTCAGCTGCTTGATTATTGCCAGCTGAGCAGCATGATTCCTCACACCTGAGTTCCATGATTATTGCCTGCTGACTGTTTGATTCGTGCCTACTCAGCTCTTTGTTTATTGCCTCCAGAGGCACATGATCAGTGTATGATAGCAAACATGATCAGCGCATGATCAGTCACATGATCAGCGCCATTAAGTCACGTGATCACTACATGATAGTCATGTGATCAGTCCATGCTCAGTCACGGTATCAGTGCATGATCAGCCACGTGATCAGTGCATGATCTGTCACATGATTAGTGTATGATCATCCACGTGATCAGTGCATGGGCAGTCATGTGATCAGTGCATGATATAGACGTGATCAGTGCATGATCAGTCTCGTGATCAGTGCATGATAGCCACGTGATCAGTGCATGATCAGTCACCTGATGGGTGTATGATCATTCACGTGACCTGTACATGGTAGCTACATGATCATTGCATGATCAGCCACGTGAGTAGTGCATGATAGCCACGTGATCAGTGCATGATCAGTCACGTGATCAGTGCATGATCAGTCATGTGACCAGTACATGGTAGCTGCGTGATCATGCATGATCAGCCACGTGATCAGTGCATGATCAGCCACGTGATCAGTGCATGATAGCCACGTGATCAGTGCATGATCAGTCACGTGATCAGTGCATGATCAGTCACGTGATCAGTGCATGATCAGTCACGTGATCAGTGCATGATCAGCCACGTGATCAGTGCATGATCAATTACGTGATCAGTGCATGATCAGTCACGTGACCAGTACATGGTAGCTTCGTGATCATTGCATGATCAGCCACGTGATCAGTGCATGATAGCCACGTGATCAGTGCATGATCAGCCACGTGATCAGTGCATGATCAGTCACGTGATCAGTGCATGATCAGTCACGTGATCAGTGCATGATCAGCCACGTGATCAGTGCATGTCAGTCATGTGTCAGTGCATGATAGCCCGTGATCAGTGCATGATCAGTCCTGTGATCAGTGCATGATCAGCCACGTGATCAGTGCATGATAGCCACGTGATCAGTGCATGATCAGTCACGTGATCAGTGCATGATCAGTCACGTGATCAGTGTGTGATCAGCCACGTGAACAGTGCATGCTCAGTCACGTGATCAGGGCCTGCTGAGCTGCGTGATTACTGTCTGCTCATCTGCTTGACAATTGCCAGCTGAGCTGCACGATTCCTGCCTGTCATCTGCTTGACAATTGCCAGCTGTGCTGCGTAATTCCTGCCTGCTCAGCTGCTTGATTATTGCCAGCTGAGCAGCATGATTTCTCACAGCTGAGTTCCATGATTATTGCCTGCTGACTGATTCCTGCCTACTCAGCTCTTTGTTCATTGCCTCCAGAGGCACATGATCAGTGTATGATACCAAACATGATCAGTGCATGATCAGTCACATGATCAGTGCATGATAAGCCACGTGATCAGTGCATGATCAGTCATGTGATCAGTGCATGATCAGTCACGTGATCAGTGCATGGTAGCTGTGTGATCAGTGCATGATCAGCCACGTGATCAGTGCATGATCAGTCACGTGATCAGTGCATGATCAGTCACGTGATCAGTGCATGATCAGCCACGTGATCAGTGCATGATATCCACGTGATCAGTGCATGATAGCCACGTGATCAGTGCATGATCAGCCACGTGATCAGTGCATGATCAGCCACGTGATCAGTGCATGATCAATCACGTGATCAGTGCATGATCAGTCACGTGATCAGTGCATGGTAGCTACGTGATCAGTGCATGATCAGCCACGTGATCAGTGCATGATAGCCACGTGATCAGTGCATGATCAGTCACGTGATCAGTGCATGATCAGTCACGTGATCAGTGCATGATCAGTCACGTGATCAGTGCATGATCAATTACGTGATCAGTGCATGATCAGTCACGTGACCAGTACATGGTAGCTACGTGATCATTGCATGATCAGCCACGTGATCAGTGCATGATAGCCACGTGATCAGTGCATGATCAGTCACGTGATCAGTGCATGATCATCCACGTGATCAGTGCATGATCAGTCACGTGATCAGTGCATGATATCACGTGATCAGTGCATGATCAGTCACGTGATCAGTGCATGATCAGCCACGTGATCAGTGCATGATAGCCAGTGATCAGTGCATGATAGCCAGTGATCAGTGCATGATCAGTCACGTGATCAGTGCATGATCAGCCACGTGATCAGTGCATGATCAGCCACGTGATCAGTGCATGATCAGCCACGTGATCAGTGCATGATCAGTTACGTGAGCAGTGTATGATCAGCCACGTGATCAGTGCATGGTCAGACACGTGAACAGTGTATGATCAGCCACGTGATCAGTGCATGATAGCCACGTGATCAGTGCATGATCAGTCACGTGATCAGTGTATGATCAGCCACGTGAACAGTGCATGCTCAGTCACGTGATCTGGGCCTGCTGAGCTGCGTGATTACTGTCTGCTCATCTGCTTGACAATTGCCAGCTGAGCTGCACGATTCCTGCCTGTCATCTGCTTGACAATTGCCAGCTGTGCTGCGTAATTCCTGCCTGCTCAGCTGCTTGATTATTGCCAGCTGAGCAGCATGATTCCTCACACCTGAGTTCCATGATTATTGCCTGCTGACTGTTTGATTCGTGCCTACTCAGCTCTTTGTTTATTGCCTCCAGAGGCACATGATCAGTGTATGATAGCAAACATGATCAGCGCATGATCAGTCACATGATCAGCGCCATTAAGTCACGTGATCACTACATGATAGTCATGTGATCAGTCCATGCTCAGTCACGGTATCAGTGCATGATCAGCCACGTGATCAGTGCATGATCTGTCACATGATTAGTGTATGATCATCCACGTGATCAGTGCATGGGCAGTCATGTGATCAGTGCATGATATAGACGTGATCAGTGCATGATCAGTCTCGTGATCAGTGCATGATAGCCACGTGATCAGTGCATGATCAGTCACCTGATGGGTGTATGATCATTCACGTGACCTGTACATGGTAGCTACATGATCATTGCATGATCAGCCACGTGAGTAGTGCATGATAGCCACGTGATCAGTGCATGATCAGTCACGTGATCAGTGCATGATCAGTCATGTGATCAGTGCATGATCAGGCACGTGATCAGTGCATGATCAGCCACGTGATCAGTGCATGATAGCCACGTGATCAGTGCATGATCAGTCACGTGATCAGTGCATGATCAGTCACGTGATCAGTGCATGATCAGCCACGTGATCAGTGCATGATCAGTCACGTGATCAGTATATGTAGCCACGTGATCAGTGCATGACAGCCACGTGATCAGTGCATGATAGCCACGTGATCAGTGCATGATCAGTTACGTGATCAGTGCATGATCAGCCACGTGATCAGTGCATGATGCCACGTGATCAGTGCATGATCAGTCACGTGATCAGTGTGTGATCAGCCACGTGATCAGTGCATGATCAGCCACGTGATCAGTGCATGATAGCCACGTGATCAGTGCATGATCAGTCACGTGATCAGTGCATGATCAGCCACGTGATCAGTGCATGATCAGCCACGTGATCAGTGCATGATCAGCCACGTGATCAGTGCATGATAGTCACGTGATCAGTGCATGATCAGTCACGTGATCAGTGCATGATCAGTCACGTGATCAGTGCATGATCAATTACGTGATCAGTGCATGATAGTCACGTGACCAGTACATGGTAGCTACGTGATCATTGCATGATCAGCCACGTGAGCAGTGCATGATAGCCACGTGATCAGTGCATGATCAGTCACGTGATCAGTGCATGATCATCCACGTGATCAGTGCATGATCAGTCACGTGATCAGTGCATGATATAGACGTGATCAGTGCATGATCAGTCACGTGATCAGTGCATGATCAGCCACGTGATCAGTGCATGATAGCCAGTGATCAGTGCATGATAGCCAGTGATCAGTGCATGATCAGTCACGTGATCAGTGCATGATCAGCCACGTGAACAGTGCATGATCAGCCACGTGATCAGTGCATGATCAGCCACGTGATCAGTGCATGATCAGTTACGTGAGCAGTGTATGATCAGCCACGTGATCAGTGCATGGTCAGACACGTGAACAGTGTATGATCAGCCACGTGATCAGTGCATGATAGCCACGTGATCAGTGCATGATCAGTCACGTGATCAGTGTATGATCAGCCACGTGAACAGTGCATGCTCAGTCACGTGATCAGGGCCTGCTGAGCTGCGTGATTACTGTCTGCTCATCTGCTTGACAATTGCCAGCTGAGCTGCACGATTCCTGCCTGTCATCTGCTTGACAATTGCCAGCTGTGCTGCGTAATTCCTGCCTGCTCAGCTGCTTGATTATTGCCAGCTGAGCAGCATGATTCCTCACAGCTGAGTTCCATGATTATTGCCTGCTGACTGTTTGATTCGTGCCTACTCAGCTCTTTGTTTATTGCCTCCAGAGGCACATGATCAGTGTATGATAGCAAACATGATCAGCGCATGATCAGTCACATGATCAGCGCCATTAAGTCACGTGATCACTACATGATAGTCATGTGATCAGTCCATGCTCAGTCACGGTATCAGTGCATGATCAGCCACGTGATCAGTGCATGATCTGTCACATGATTAGTGTATGATCATCCACGTGATCAGTGCATGGGCAGTCATGTGATCAGTGCATGATATAGACGTGATCAGTGCATGATCAGTCTCGTGATCAGTGCATGATAGCCACGTGATCAGTGCATGATCAGTCACCTGATGGGTGTATGATCATTCACGTGACCTGTACATGGTAGCTACATGATCATTGCATGATCAGCCACGTGAGTAGTGCATGATAGCCACGTGATCAGTGCATGATCAGTCACGTGATCAGTGCATGATCAGTCATGTGACCAGTACATGGTAGCTGTGATCATCATGCATGATCAGCCACGTGATCAGTGCATGATCAGCCACGTGATCAGTGCATGATAGCCACGTGATCAGTGCATGATCAGTCACGTGATCAGTGCATGATCAGTCACGTGATCAGTGCATGATCAGTCACGTGATCAGTGCATGATCAGCCACGTGATCAGTGCATGATCAATTACGTGATCAGTGCATGATCAGTCACGTGATCAGTGCATGGTAGCTTCGTGATCATTGCATGATCAGCCACGTGATCAGTGCATGATAGCCACGTGATCAGTGCATGATCAGCCACGTGATCAGTGCATGATCAGTCACGTGATCAGTGCATGATCAGCCACGTGATCAGTGCATGATCAGTCATGTGTCAGTGCATGATAGCCCGTGATCAGTGCATGATCAGTCCGTGATCAGTGCATGATCAGCCACGTGATCAGTGCATGATAGCCACGTGATCAGTGCATGATCAGTCACGTGATCAGTGCATGATCAGTCACGTGATCAGTGTGTGATCAGCCACGTGAACAGTGCATGCTCAGTCACGTGATCAGGGCCTGCTGAGCTGCGTGATTACTGTCTGCTCATCTGCTTGACAATTGCCAGCTGAGCTGCACGATTCCTGCCTGTCATCTGCTTGACAATTGCCACCTGTGCTGCGTAATTCCTGCCTGCTCATCTACTTGATTATTGCCAGCTGAGCAGCATGATTTCTCAGAGCTGAGTTCCATGATTATAGCCTGCTGACTGATTCCTGCCTACTCAGCTCTTTGTTCATTGCCTCCAGAGGCACATGATCAGTGTATGACACCAAACATGATCAGTGCATGATCAGTCACATGATCAGTGCATGATAAGCCACGTGATCAGTGCATGATCAATTACGTGATCAGTGCATGATCAGTCACGTGACCAGTACATGGTAGCTACGTGATCATTGCATGATCAGCCACGTGATCAGTGCATGATAGCCACGTGATCAGTGCATGATCAGTCACGTGATCAGTGTATGATCAGCCACGTGATCAGTGCATGAGTGCCACGTGATCAGTGCATGATATGTCACGTGACAGTGTGTGATCAGCCACGTGAACAGTGCATGATCAGCCACGTGATCAGTGCATGATAGCCACGTGATCAGTGCATGATCAGTTACGTGAGCAGTGTATGATCAGCCACGTGATCAGTGCATGGTCAGACACGTGAACAGTGTATGATCAGCCACGTGATCAGTGCATGATATCCAAGTGATCAGTGCATGATCATCACGTGATCAGTGTATGATCAGCCACGTGAACAGTGCATGCTCAGTCACGTGATCAGGGCCTGCTGAGCTGCGTGATTACTGTCTGCTCATCTGCTTGACAATTGCCAGCTGTGCTGCGTCATTCCTGCCTGCTCAGCTGCTTGATTATTGCCAGCTGAGCAGCATGATTCCTCACACCTGAGTTCCATGATTATTGCCTGCTGACTGTTTGATTCGTGCCTACTCAGCTCTTTGTTTATTGCCTCCAGAGGCACATGATCAGTGTATGATAGCAAACATGATCAGCGCATGATCAGTCACATGATCAGTGCCATTAAGTCACGTGATCACTACATGATAGTCATGTGATCAGTCCATGCTCAGTCACGGTATCAGTGCATGATCAGCCACGTGATCAGTGCATGATCTGTCACATGATCAGTGTATGATCATCCACGTGATCAGTGCATGGGCAGTCATGTGATCAGTGCATGATATAGACGTGATCAGTGCATGATCAGTCTCGTGATCAGTGCATGATAGCCACGTGATCAGTGCATGATCAGTCACCTGATGGGTGTATGATCATTCACGTGACCTGTACATGGTAGCTACATGATCATTGCATGATCAGCCACGTGAGTAGTGCATGATAGCCACGTGATCAGTGCATGATCAGTCACGTGATCAGTGCATGATCAGTCATGTGACCAGTACATGGTAGCTGCGTGATCATGCATGATCAGCCACGTGATCAGTGCATGATCAGCCACGTGATCAGTGCATGATAGCCACGTGATCAGTGCATGATCAGTCACGTGATCAGTGCATGATCAGTCACGTGATCAGTGCATGATCAGTCACGTGATCAGTGCATGATCAGCCACGTGATCAGTGCATGATCAATTACGTGATCAGTGCATGATCAGTCACGTGATCAGTGCATGGTAGCTACGTGATCATTGCATGATCAGCCACGTGATCAGTGCATGATAGCCACGTGATCAGTGCATGATCAGCCACGTGATCAGTGCATGATCAGTCACGTGATCAGTGCATGATCAGTCACGTGATCAGTGCATGATCAGCCACGTGATCAGTGCATGATCAGTCATGTGTCAGTGCATGATAGCCCGTGATCAGTGCATGATCAGTCCTGTGATCAGTGCATGATCAGCCACGTGATCAGTGCATGATAGCCACGTGATCAGTGCATGATCAGTCACATGATCAGTGCATGATCAGTCACGTGATCAGTGTATGATCAGCCACGTGAACAGTGCATGCTCAGTCACGTGATCAGGGCCTGCTGAGCTGCGTGATTACTGTCTGCTCATCTGCTTGACAATTGCCAGCTGAGCTGCACGATTCCTGCCTGTCATCTGCTTGACAATTGCCACCTGTGCTGCGTAATTCCTGCCTGCTCATCTACTTGATTATTGCCAGCTGAGCAGCATGATTTCTCAGAGCTGAGTTCCATGATTATAGCCTGCTGACTGATTCCTGCCTACTCAGCTCTTTGTTCATTGCCTCCAGAGGCACATGATCAGTGTATGACACCAAACATGATCAGCACATGATCAGTCACATGATCAGTGCATGATAAGCCACGTGATCAGTGCATGATCAGTATGTGATCAGTGCATGATCAGTCACGTGATCAGTGCATGATAGCCACGTGATCAGTGCATGATCAGCCACGTGATCAGTGCATGATCAGTCACGTGATCAGTGCATGATCAGTCACGTGATCAGTGTGTGATCAGCCACGTGATCAGTGCATGATAGCCACGTGATCAGTGCATGATCAGCCACGTGATCAGTGCATGATCAGCCACGTGATCAGTGCATGATCAGCCACGTGATCAGTGCATGATCAGCCACGTGATCAGTGCATGATCAGTCACGTGATCAGTACATGATCAGTCACGTGAACAGTGCATGATCATTTACGTGATCAGTGCATGATCAGTCACGTGACCAGTATATGGTAGCTACGTGATCATTCCATGACGAGCCACGTGAGCAGTGCATGATAGCCACGTGATGTGTGCATGATGAGTTACGTGATCAGAGTATGATCAGCCACGTGATCAGTGCATGAGTGCCACGTGATCAGTGCATGATATGTCACGTGACAGTGTGTGATCAGCCACGTGAACAGTGCATGTTCAGCCACGTGATCAGTGCATGATAGCCACGTGATCAGTGCATGATCAGTTACGTGAGCAGTGTATGATCAGCCACGTGATCAGTGCATGGTCAGACACGTGATCAGTGCATGATCAGCCACGTGATCAGTGCATGATCAGCCACGTGATCAGTGCATGATATCCACGTGATCAGTGCATGATCAGCACGTGATCAGTGCATGATCAGCCACGTGATCAGTGCATGCTCAGTCACGTGATCTGGGCCTGCTGAGCTGCGTGATTACTGTCTGCTCATCTGCTTGACAATTGCCAGCTGAGCTGCATGATTCCTGCCTGCTCAGCTGCTTGATTATTGCCAGCTGAGCAGCATGATTCCTCACACCTGAGTTCCATGATTATTGCCTGCTGACTGTTTGATTCGTGCCTACTCAGCTCTTTGTTTATTGCCTCCAGAGGCACATGATCAGTGTATGATAGCAAACATGATCAGCGCATGATCAGTCACATGATCAGCGCCATTAAGTCACGTGATCACTACATGATAGTCATGTGATCAGTCCATGCTCAGTCACGGTATCAGTGCATGATCAGCCACGTGATCAGTGCATGATCTGTCACATGATTAGTGTATGATCATCCACGTGATCAGTGCATGGGCAGTCATGTGATCAGTGCATGATATAGACGTGATCAGTGCATGATCAGTCACGTGATCAGTGCATGATAGCCACGTGATCAGTGCATGATCAGTCACCTGATGGGTGTATGATCATTCACGTGACCTGTACATGGTAGCTACATGATCATTGCATGATCAGCCACGTGAGTAGTGCATGATAGCCACGTGATCAGTGCATGATCAGTCACGTGATCAGTGCATGATCAGTCATGTGACCAGTACATGGTAGCTGCGTGATCATGGCATGATCAGCCACGTGAGCAGTGCATGATAGCCACGTGATCAGTGCATGATCAGTCACGTGATCAGTGCATGATCAGTCACGTGATCAGTGCATGATCAGCCACGTGATCAGTGCATGATCAGTCACGTGATCAGTGCATGATCAGCCACGTGATCAGTGCATGATAGCCACGTGATCAGTGCATGATCAGTCACGTGATCAGTGCATGATCAGTCACGTGATCAGTGCATGATCAGCCACGTGATCAGTGCATGATCAGCCACGTGATCAGTGCATGATCATTACGTGATCAGTGCATGATCAGTCACGTGATCAGTGCATGGTAGCTACGTGATCAGTGCATGATCAGCCACGTGATCAGTGCATGATAGCCACGTGATCAGTGCATGATCAGTCACGTGATCAGTGCATGATCAGCCACGTGAACAGTGCATGCTCAGTCACGTGATCAGGGCCTGCTGAGCTGCGTGATTACTGTCTGCTCATCTGCTTGACAATTGCCAGCTGAGCTGCACGATTCCTGCCTGCTCAGCTGCTTGATTATTGCCAGCTGAGCAGCATGATTCCTCACACCTGTGTTCCATGATTATTGCCTGCTGACTGTTTGATTCGTGCCTACTCAGCTCTTTGTTTATTGCCTCCAGAGGCACATGATCAGTGTATGATAGCAAACATGATCAGTGCATGATCAGTCACATGATCAGTGCCATTAAGTCACGTGATCACTACATGATAGTCATGTGATCAGTCCATGCTCAGTCACGGTATCAGTGCATGATCAGCCACGTGATCAGTGCATGATCTGTCACGTGATCAGTGTATGATCAGCACGTGATCAGTGCATGGGCAGTCATGTGATCAGTGCATGATATAGACGTGATCAGTGCATGATCAGTCACGTGATCAGTGCATGATAGCCACGTGATCAGTGCATGATCAGTCACCTGATGGGTGTATGATCATTCACGTGACCTGTACATGGTAGCTACGTGATCATTGCATGATCAGCCACGTGAGTAGTGCATGATAGCCACGTGATCAGTGCATGATCAGTCACGTGATCAGTGCATGATCAGTCATGTGACCAGTACATGGTAGCTGCGTGATCATGCATGATCAGCCACGTGATCAGTGCATGATAGCCACGTGATCAGTGCATGATCAGTCACGTGATCAGTGCATGATCAGTCACGTGATCAGTGCATGATCAGCCACGTGATCAGTGCATGATCAGTCACGTGATCAGTGCATGATCAGCCACGTGATCAGTGCATGATCAGTCACGTGATCAGTGCATGATATAGACGTGATCAGTGCATGATCAGTCACGTGATCAGTGCATGATAGCCACGTGATCAGTGCATGATCAGTCACGTGATCAGTGCATGATCAGTCACGTGACCAGTACATGGTAGCTACGTGATCATTGCATGATCAGCCACGTGATCAGTGCATGATAGCCACGTGATCAGTGCATGATCAGTCACGTGATCAGTGCATGATCAGTCACGTGATCAGTGCATGATAGCTGCGTGATCATGCATGATCAGCCACGTGATCAGTGCATGATAGCCACGTGATCAGTGCATGATCAGTCACGTGATCAGTGCATGATCAGTCACGTGATCAGTGCATGATCAGCCACGTGATCAGTGCATGATCAGTCACGTGATCAGTGCATGATCAGCCACGTGATCAGTGCATGATAGCCACGTGATCAGTGCATGATCAGTCACGTGATCAGTGCATGATCAGTCACGTGATCAGTGCATGATCAGCCACGTGATCAGTGCATGATCAGCCACGTGATCAGTGCATGATCAATTACGTGATCAGTGCATGATCAGTCACGTGATCAGTGCATGATAGCTACGTGATCAGTGCATGATCAGCCACGTGATCAGTGCATGATAGCCACGTGATCAGTGCATGATCAGTCACGTGATCAGTGCATGATTGCTGCGTGATCAGTGCATGATCAGCCACGTGATCAGTGCATGATAGCCACGTGATCAGTGCATGATCAGCCACGTGATCAGTGCATGATCAGTCACGTGATCAGTGCATGATCAGCCACGTGATCAGTGCATGATATCCACGTGATCAGTGCATGATCATCACGTGATCAGTGTATGATCAGCCACGTGAACAGTGCATGCTCAGTCACGTGATCAGGGCCTGCTGAGCTGCGTGATTACTGTCTGCTCATCTGCTTGACAATTGCCAGCTGAGCTGCACGATTCCTGCCTGCTCAGCTGCTTGATTATTGCCAGCTGAGCAGCATGATTCCTCACACCTGAGTTCCATGATTATTGCCTGCTGACTGTTTGATTCGTGCCTACTCAGCTCTTTGTTTATTGCCTCCAGAGGCACATGATCAGTGTATGATAGCAAACATGATCAGCGCATGATCAGTCACATGATCAGCGCCATTAAGTCACGTGATCACTACATGATAGTCATGTGATCAGTCCATGCTCAGTCACGGTATCAGTGCATGATCAGCCACGTGATCAGTGCATGATCTGTCACATGATTAGTGTATGATCATCCACGTGATCAGTGCATGGGCAGTCATGTGATCAGTGCATGATATAGACGTGATCAGTGCATGATCAGTCACGTGATCAGTGCATGATAGCCACGTGATCAGTGCATGATCAGTCACCTGATGGGTGTATGATCATTCACGTGACCTGTACATGGTAGCTACATGATCATTGCATGATCAGCCACGTGAGTAGTGCATGATAGCCACGTGATCAGTGCATGATCAGTCACGTGATCAGTGCATGATCAGTCATGTGACCAGTACATGGTAGCTGCGTGATCATGCATGATCAGCCACGTGAGCAGTGCATGATAGCCACGTGATCAGTGCATGATCAGACACGTGATCAGTGCATGATCAGTCACGTGATCAGTGCATGATCAGCCACGTGATCAGTGCATGATCAGGCACGTGATCAGTGTATGATCAGCCACGTGATCAGTGCATGATAGCCACGTGATCAGTGCATGATCAGTCACGTGATCAGTGCATGATCAGTCACGTGATCAGTGCATGATCAGCCACGTGATCAGTGCATGATCAGCCACGTGATCAGTGCATGATCAGTTACGTGATCAGTGCATGATCAGTCACGTGATCAGTGCATGGTAGCTACGTGATCAGTGCATGATCAGCCACGTGATCAGTGCATGATAGCCACGTGATCAGTGCATGATCAGTCACGTGATCAGTGCATGATCAGCCACGTGAACAGTGCATGCTCAGTCACGTGATCAGGGCCTGCTGAGCTGCGTGATTACTGTCTGCTGATCTGCTTGACAATTGCCAGCTGAGCTGCACGATTCCTGCCTGCTCAGCTGCTTGATTATTGCCAGCTGAGCAGCATGATTTCTCACACCTGAGTTCCATGATTATTGCCTGCTGACTGTTTGATTCATGCCTACTCAGCTCTTTGTTTATTGCCTCCAGAGGCACATGATCAGTGTATGATAGCAAAGATGATCAGTGCATGATCAGTCACATGATCAGCGCCATTAAGTCACGTGATCACTACATGATAGTCATGTGATCAGTCCATGCTCAGTCACGGTATCAGTGCATGATCAGCCACGTGATCAGTGCATGATCTGTCACATGATTAGTGTATGATCATCCACGTGATCAGTGCATGGGCAGTCATGTGATCAGTGCATGATATAGACGTGATCAGTGCATGATCAGTCACGTGATCAGTGCATGATAGCCACGTGATCAGTGCATGATCAGTCACCTGATGGGTGTATGATCATTCACGTGACCTGTACATGGTAGCTACATGATCATTGCATGATCAGCCACGTGAGTAGTGCATGATAGCCACGTGATCAGTGCATGATCAGTCACGTGATCAGTGCATGATCAGTCATGTGATCAGTACATGGTAGCTGCGTGATCATGCATGATCAGCCACGTGATCAGTGCATGATCAGCCACGTGATCAGTGCATGATAGCCACGTGATCAGTGCATGATCAGTCACGTGATCAGTGCATGATCAGTCACGTGATCAGTGCATGATCAGTCACGTGATCAGTGCATGATCAGCCACGTGATCAGTGCATGATCATCACGTGATCAGTGCATGATCAGTCACGTGACCAGTACATGGTAGCTACGTGATCATTGCATGATCAGCCACGTGATCAGTGCATGATAGCCACGTGATCAGTGCATGATCAGCCACGTGATCAGTGCATGATCAGTCACGTGATCAGTGCATGATCAGTCACGTGATCAGTGCATGATCAGCCACGTGATCAGTGCATGATCAGTCATGTATCAGTGCATGATAGCCCGTGATCAGTGCATGATCAGTCCGTGATCAGTGCATGATCAGCCACGTGATCAGTGCATGATAGCCACGTGATCAGTGCATGATCAGTCACGTGATCAGTGCATGATCAGTCACGTGATCAGTGTGTGATCAGCCACGTGAACAGTGCATGCTCAGTCACGTGATCAGGGCCTGCTGAGCTGCGTGATTACTGTCTGCTCATCTGCTTGACAATTGCCAGCTGAGCTGCACGATTCCTGCCTGTCATCTGCTTGACAATTGCCACCTGTGCTGCGTAATTCCTGCCTGCTCAGCTACTTGATTATTGCCAGCTGAGCAGCATGATTTCTCAGAGCTGAGTTCCATGATTATAGCCTGCTGACTGATTCGTGCCTACTCAGCTCTTTGTTCATTGCCTCCAGAGGCACATGATCAGTGTATGACACCAAACATGATCAGCACATGATCAGTCACATGATCAGTGCATGATAAGCCACGTGATCAGTGCATGATCAGTTATGTGATCAGTGCATGATCAGTCATGTGATCAGTGCATGGTAGCCACGTGATCAGTGCATGATCAGCCACGTGATCAGTGCATGATCAGTCACGTGATCAGTGCATGATCAGTCACGTGATCAGTGTGTGATCAGCCACGTGATCAGTGCATGATAGCCACGTGATCAGTGCATGATCAGCCACGTGATCAGTGCATGATCAGCCACGTGATCAGTGCATGATCAGCCACGTGATCAGTGCATGATCAGCCACGTGATCAGTGCATGATCAGTCACGTGATCAGTGCATGATCAGTCACGTGATCAGTGCATGATCATTTACGTGATCAGTGCATGATCAGTCACGTGACCAGTATATGGTAGCTACGTGATCATTCCATGACAGCCACGTGAGCAGTGCATGATAGCCACGTGATGTGTGCATGATCAGTTACGTGATCAGAGTATGATCAGCCACGTGATCAGTGCATGAGTGCCACGTGATCAGTGCATGATATGTCACGTGACAGGTGTGTGATCAGCCACGTGATCAGTGCATGTTCAGCCACGTGATCAGTGCATGATAGCCACGTGATCAGTGCATGATCAGTTACGTGAGCAGTGTATGATCAGCCACGTGATCAGTGCATGATCAGACACGTGATCAGTGCATGATCAGCCACGTGATCAGTGCATGATCAGCCACGTGATCAGTGCATGATATCCACGTGATCAGTGCATGATCATCACGTGATCAGTGCATGATCAGCCACGTGATCAGTGCATGCTCAGTCACGTGATCTGGGCCTGCTGAGCTGCGTGATTACTGTCTGCTCATCTGCTTGACAATTGCCAGCTGAGCTGCATGATTCCTGCCTGCTCAGCTGCTTGATTATTGCCAGCTGAGCAGCATGATTCCTCACACCTGAGTTCCATGATTATTGCCTGCTGACTGTTTGATTCGTGCCTACTCAGCTCTTTGTTTATTGCCTCCAGAGGCACATGATCAGTGTATGATAGCAAACATGATCAGCGCATGATCAGTCACATGATCAGCGCCATTAAGTCACGTGATCACTACATGATAGTCATGTGATCAGTCCATGCTCAGTCACGGTATCAGTGCATGATCAGCCACGTGATCAGTGCATGATCTGTCACATGATTAGTGTATGATCATCCACGTGATCAGTGCATGGGCAGTCATGTGATCAGTGCATGATATAGACGTGATCAGTGCATGATCAGTCTCGTGATCAGTGCATGATAGCCACGTGATCAGTGCATGATCAGTCACCTGATGGGTGTATGATCATTCACGTGACCTGTACATGGTAGCTACATGATCATTGCATGATCAGCCACGTGAGTAGTGCATGATAGCCACGTGATCAGTGCATGATCAGTCACGTGATCAGTGCATGATCAGTCATGTGACCAGTACATGGTAGCTGCGTGATCATGGCATGATCAGCCACGTGAGCAGTGCATGATAGCCACGTGATCAGTGCATGATCAGTCACGTGATCAGTGCATGATCAGTCACGTGATCAGTGCATGATCAGCCACGTGATCAGTGCATGATCAGGCACGTGATCAGTGTATGATCAGCCACGTGATCAGTGCATGATAGCCACGTGATCAGTGCATGATCAGTCACGTGATCAGTGCATGATCAGTCACGTGATCAGTGCATGATCAGCCACGTGATCAGTGCATGATCAGCCACGTGATCAGTGCATGATCAATTACGTGATCAGTGCATGATCAGTCACGTGATCAGTGCATGGTAGCTACGTGATCAGTGCATGATCAGCCACGTGATCAGTGCATGATAGCCACGTGATCAGTGCATGATCAGCCACGTGATCAGTGCATGATCAGCCACGTGAACAGTGCATGCTCAGTCACGTGATCTGGGCCTGCTGAGCTGCGTGATTACTGTCTGCTCATCTGCTTGACAATTGCCAGCTGAGCTGCACGATTCCTGCCTGCTCAGCTGCTTGATTATTGCCAGCTGAGCAGCATGATTCCTCACACCTGAGTTCCATGATTATTGCCTGCTGACTGTTTGATTCGTGCCTACTCAGCTCTTTGTTTATTGCCTCCAGAGGCACATGATCAGTGTATGATAGCAAACATGATCAGCGCATGATCAGTCACATGATCAGCGCCATTAAGTCACGTGATCACTACATGATAGTCATGTGATCAGTCCATGCTCAGTCACGGTATCAGTGCATGATCAGCCACGTGATCAGTGCATGATCTGTCACAAGATTAGTGTATGATCATCCACGTGATCAGTGCATGGGCAGTCATGTGATCAGTGCATGATATAGACGTGATCAGTGCATGATCAGTCACGTGATCAGTGCATGATAGCCACGTGATCAGTGCATGATCAGTCACCTGATGGGTGTATGATCATTCACGTGACCTGTACATGGTAGCTACGTGATCATTGCATGATCAGCCACGTGAGTAGTGCATGATAGCCACGTGATCAGTGCATGATCAGTCACGTGATCAGTGCATGATCAGTCATGTGACCAGTACATGGTAGCTGCGTGATCATGCATGATCAGCCACGTGAGCAGTGCATGATAGCCACGTGATCAGTGCATGATCAGTCACGTGATCAGTGCATGATCAGTCACGTGATCAGTGCATGATCAGCCACGTGATCAGTGCATGATCAGTCACGTGATCAGTGCATGATCAGCCACGTGATCAGTGCATGATCAGTCACGTGATCAGTGCATGATATAGACGTGATCAGTGCATGATCAGTCACGTGATCAGTGCATGATAGCCACGTGATCAGTGCATGATCAGTCACGTGATCAGTGCATGATCAGTCACGTGACCAGTACATGGTAGCTACGTGATCATTGCATGATCAGCCACGTGATCAGTGCATGATAGCCACGTGATCAGTGCATGATCAGTCACGTGATCAGTGCATGATCAGTCACGTGATCAGTACATGGTAGCTGCGTGATCATGCATGATCAGCCACGTGATCAGTGCATGATAGCCACGTGATCAGTGCATGATCAGTCACGTGATCAGTGCATGATCAGTCACGTGATCAGTGCATGATCAGCCACGTGATCAGTGCATGATCAGTCACGTGATCAGTGCATGATCAGCCACGTGATCAGTGCATGATAGCCACGTGATCAGTGCATGATCAGTCACGTGATCAGTGCATGATCAGTCACGTGATCAGTGCATGATCAGCCACGTGATCAGTGCATGATCAGCCACGTGATCAGTGCATGATCAGTTACGTGATCAGTGCATGATCAGTCACGTGATCAGTGCATGATAGCTACGTGATCAGTGCATGATCAGCCACGTGATCAGTGCATGATAGCCACGTGATCAGTGCATGATCAGTCACGTGATCAGTGCATGATTGCCACGTGATCAGTGCATGATCAGCCACGTGATCAGTGCATGATCAGCCACGTGATCAGTGCATGATCAGCCACGTGATCAGTGCATGATCAGTCACGTGATCAGTGCATGATCAGCCACGTGATCAGTGCATGATATCCAAGTGATCAGTGCATGATCATCACGTGATCAGTGTATGATCAGCCACGTGAACAGTGCATGCTCAGTCACGTGATCTGGGCCTGCTGAGCTGCGTGATTACTGTCTGCTCATCTGCTTGACAATTGCCAGCTGAGCTGCACGATTCCTGCCTGCTCAGCTGCTTGATTATTGCCAGCTGAGCAGCATGATTCCTCACACCTGAGTTCCATGATTATTGCCTGCTGACTGTTTGATTCGTGCCTACTCAGCTCTTTGTTTATTGCCTCCAGAGGCACATGATCAGTGTATGATAGCAAACATGATCAGCGCATGATCAGTCACATGATCAGCGCCATTAAGTCACGTGATCACTACATGATAGTCATGTGATCAGTCCATGCTCAGTCACGGTATCAGTGCATGATCAGCCACGTGATCAGTGCATGATCTGTCACATGATTAGTGTATGATCATCCACGTGATCAGTGCATGGGCAGTCATGTGATCAGTGCATGATATAGACGTGATCAGTGCATGATCAGTCTCGTGATCAGTGCATGATAGCCACGTGATCAGTGCATGATCAGTCACCTGATGGGTGTATGATCATTCACGTGACCTGTACATGGTAGCTACATGATCATTGCATGATCAGCCACGTGAGTAGTGCATGATAGCCACGTGATCACTGCATGATCAGTCACGTGATCAGTGCATGATCAGTCATGTGACCAGTACATGGTAGCTGCGTGATCATGGCATGATCAGCCACGTGAGCAGTGCATGATAGCCACGTGATCAGTGCATGATCAGACACGTGATCAGTGCATGATCAGTCACGTGATCAGTGCATGATCAGCCACGTGATCAGTGCATGATCAGCACGTGATCAGTGTATGATCAGCCACGTGATCAGTGCATGATAGCCACGTGATCAGTGCATGATCAGTCACGTGATCAGTGCATGATCAGTCACGTGATCAGTGCATGATCAGCCACGTGATCAGTGCATGATCAGCCACGTGATCAGTGCATGATCAATTACGTGATCAGTGCATGATCAGTCACGTGATCAGTGCATGGTAGCTACGTGATCAGTGCATGATCAGCCACGTGATCAGTGCATGATAGCCACGTGATCAGTGCATGATCAGTCACGTGATCAGTGCATGATCAGCCACGTGAACAGTGCATGATCAGTCACGTGATCAGTGCATGCTGAGCTGCGTGATTACTGTCTGCTCATCTGCTTGACAATTGCCAGCTGAGCTGCACGATTCCTGCCTGATCAGCTACTTGATTTGCCAGCTGAGCAGCATGATTCCTCACACCTGTGTTCCATGATTATTGCCTGCTGACTGTTTGATTCGTGCCTACTCAGCTCTTTGTTTATTGCCTCCAGAGGCACATGATCAGTGTATGATAGCAAACATGATCAGTGCATGATCAGTCACATGATCAGTGCATTAAGTCACGTGATCAGTGCATGATAGTCACGTGATCAGTGCATGATCAGTCACGTGATCAGTGCATGATCAGCCACGTGATCAGTGCATGATCAGTCACGTGATCAGTGCATGATCAGCCACGTGATCAGTGCATGATCAGTCACGTGATCAGTGCATGATATAGACGTGAACAGTGCATGAGTGTATGATCAGCCACGTGATCAGTGCATGATAGCCACGTGATCAGTGCATGATCATCACGTGATCAGTGTATGATCAGCCACGTGAACAGTGCATGCTCAGTCACGTGATCAGGGCCTGCTGAGCTGCGTGATTACTGTCTGCTCATCTGCTTGACAATTGCCAGCTGAGCTGCACGATTCCTGCCTGCTCAGCTGCTTGATTATTGCCAGCTGAGCAGCATGATTCCTCACACCTGAGTTCCATGATTATTGCCTGCTGACTGTTTGATTCGTGCCTACTCAGCTCTTTGTTTATTGCCTCCAGAGGCACATGATCAGTGTATGATAGCAAACATGATCAGTGCATGATCAGTCACATGATCAGCGCCATTAAGTCACGTGATCACTACATGATAGTCATGTGATCAGTCCATGCTCAGTCACGGTATCAGTGCATGATCAGCCACGTGATCAGTGCATGATCTGTCACATGATCAGTGTATGATCATCCACGTGATCAGTGCATGGGCAGTCATGTGATCAGTGCATGATATAGACGTGATCAGTGCATGATCAGTCACGTGATCAGTGCATGATAGCCACGTGATCAGTGCATGATCAGTCACCTGATCAGTGTATGATCATTCACGTGACCTGTACATGGTAGCTACATGATCATTGCATGATCAGCCACGTGAGTAGTGCATGATAGCCACGTGATCAGTGCATGATCAGTCACGTGATCAGTGCATGATCAGTCATGTGACCAGTACATGGTAGCTGCGTGATCATGCATGATCAGCCACGTGATCAGTGCATGATAGCCACGTGATCAGTGCATGATCAGTCACGTGATCAGTGCATGATCAGTCACGTGATCAGTGCATGATCAGCCACGTGATCAGTGCATGATCAGTCACGTGATCAGTGCATGATCAGCCACGTGATCAGTGCATGATCAGTCACGTGATCAGTGCATGATATAGACGTGATCAGTGCATGATCAGTCACGTGATCAGTGCATGATAGCCACGTGATCAGTGCATGATCAGTCACGTGATCAGTGCATGATCATTCACGTGACCAGTACATGGTAGCTACGTGATCATTGCATGATCAGCCACGTGATCAGTGCATGATAGCCACGTGATCAGTGCATGATCAGTCACGTGATCAGTGCATGATCAGTCATGTGACCAGTACATGTAGCTGCGTGATCATGCATGATCAGCCACGTGATCAGTGCATGATAGCCACGTGATCAGTGCATGATCAGTCACGTGATCAGTGCATGATCAGTCACGTGATCAGTGCATGATCAGCCACGTGATCAGTGCATGATCAGTCACGTGATCAGTGCATGATCAGCCACGTGATCAGTGCATGATCAGGCACGTGATCAGTGCATGATCAGCCACGTGATCAGTGCATGATAGCCACGTGATCAGTGCATGATCAGTCACGTGATCAGTGCATGATCAGTCACGTGATCAGTGCATGATCAGCCACGTGATCAGTGCATGATCAGCCACGTGATCAGTGCATGATCAATTACGTGATCAGTGCATGATCAGTCACGTGACCAGTACATGGTAGCTACGTGATCATTGCATGATCAGCCACGTGATCAGTGCATGATAGCCACGTGATCAGTGCATGATCAGTCATGTGATACGTGTGTGATCAGCCACGTGATCAGTGCATGATATCCACGTGATCAGTGCATGACAGCCACGTGATCAGTGCATGAGAGCCACGTGATCAGTGCATGATCAGTCACGTGATACATGTGTGATCAGCCACGTGATCAGTGCATGATGAGCCACGTGATCAGTGCATGATCAATTACGTGATCAGTGCATGATCAGTCACGTGACCAGTACATGGTTGCTACGTGATCGTTGCATGATCAGCCACGTGAGCAGTGCATGATAGCCACGTGATCAGTGCATGATCAGTCACGTGATCAGTGCATGATCAGTCACGTGAACAGTGCATGATCATTTACGTGATCAGTGCATGATCAGTCACGTGACCAGTATATGGTAGCTACGTGATCATTCCATGAGCCACGTGAGCAGTGCATGATAGCCACGTGATGTGTGCATGAGTTACGTGAGCAGAGTATGATCAGCCACGTGATCAGTGCATGAGTGCCACGTGATCAGTGCATGATATGTCACGTGACAGTGTGTGATCAGCCACGTGAACAGTGCATGATCAGCCACGTGATCAGTGCATGATAGCCACGTGATCAGTGCATGATCAGTCACGTGATCAGTGTATGATCAGCCACGTGATCAGTGCATGATCAGTCACGTGATCAGTGCATGATCAGCCACGTGATCAGTGCATGCTCAGTCACGTGATCTGGGCCTGCTGAGCTGCGTGATTCCTGCCTGTCATCTGCTTGACAATTGCCAGCTGTGCTGCGTAATTCCTGCCTGCTCAGCTGCTTGATTATTGCCAGCTGAGCAGCATGATTCCTCACACCTGAGTTCCATGATTATTGCCTGCTGACTGTTTGATTCGTGCCTACTCAGCTCTTTGTTTATTGCCTCCAGAGGCACATGATCAGTGTATGATAGCAAACATGATCAGCGCATGATCAGTCACATGATCAGCGCCATTAAGTCACGTGATCACTACATGATAGTCATGTGATCAGTCCATGCTCAGTCACGGTATCAGTGCATGATCAGCCACGTGATCAGTGCATGATCTGTCACAAGATTAGTGTATGATCATCCACGTGATCAGTGCACGGGCAGTCATGTGATCAGTGCATGATATAGACGTGATCAGTGCATGATCAGTCTCGTGATCAGTGCATGATAGCCACGTGATCAGTGCATGATCAGTCACCTGATGGGTGTATGATCATTCACGTGACCTGTACATGGTAGCTACATGATCATTGCATGATCAGCCACGTGAGTAGTGCATGATAGCCACGTGATCACTGCATGATCAGTCACGTGATCAGTGCATGATCAGTCATGTGACCAGTACATGGTAGCTGCGTGATCATGGCATGATCAGCCACGTGAGCAGTGCATGATAGCCACGTGATCAGTGCATGATCAGACACGTGATCAGTGCATGATCAGTCACGTGATCAGTGCATGATCAGCCACGTGATCAGTGCATGACCAGGCACGTGATCAGTGTATGTCAGCCAAGTGATCAGTGCATGATAGCCACGTGATCAGTGCATGATCAGTCACGTGATCAGTGCATGATCAGTTATGTGATCAGTGTATGATCAGCCACGTGATCAGTGCATGATCAGCCACATGATCAGTGCATGATCAATTACGTGATCAGTGCATGATCAGTCACGTGACCAGTACATGGTAGCTACGTGATCATTGCATGATCAGCCACGTGATCAGTGCATGATAGCCACGTGATCAGTGCATGATAGCCACGTGATCAGTGCATGATCAGTCATGTGATACGTGTGTGATCAGCCACGTGATCAGTGCATGATATCCACGTGATCAGTGCATGACAGCCACGTGATCAGTGCATGAGAGCCACGTGATCAGTGCATGATCAGTCACGTGATACATGTGTGATCAGCCACGTGATCAGTGCATGATGAGCCACGTGATCAGTGCAGGATCAATTACGTGATCAGTGCATGATCAGTCACGTGACCAGTACATGGTTGCTACGTGATCGTTGCATGATCAGCCACGTGAGCAGAGCATGATAGCCACGTGATCAGTGCATGATCAGTCACGTGATCAGTACATGATCAGTCACGTGAACAGTGCATGATCATTTACGTGATCTGTGCATGATCAGTCACGTGACCAGTATATGGTTGCTACGTGATCATTCCATGACGAGCCACGTGAGCAGTGCATGATAGCCACGTGATGTGTGCATGAGTTACGTGAGCAGAGTATGATCAGCCACGTGATCAGTGCATGAGTGCCACGTGATCAGTGCATGATATGTCACGTGACAGGTGTGTGATCAGCCACGTGAACAGTGCATGTTCAGCCACGTGATCAGTGCATGATAGCCACGTGATCAGTGCATGATCAGTTACGTGAGCAGTGTATGATCAGCCACGTGATCAGTGCATGGTCAGACACGTGAACAGTGTATGATCAGCCACGTGATCAGTGCATGATATCCAAGTGATCAGTGCATGATCATCACGTGATCAGTGTATGATCAGCCACGTGAACAGTGCATGCTCAGTCACGTGATCTGGGCCTGCTGAGCTGCGTGATTACTGTCTGCTCATCTGCTTGACAATTGCCAGCTGAGCTGCACGATTCCTGCCTGTCATCTGCTTGACAATTGCCAGCTGTGCTGCGTAATTCCTGCCTGCTCAGCTGCTTGATTATTGCCAGCTGAGCAGCATGATTCCTCACAGCTGAGTTCCATGATTATTGCCTGCTGACTGTTTGATTCGTGCCTACTCAGCTCTTTGTTTATTGCCTCCAGAGGCACATGATCAGTGTATGATAGCAAACATGATCAGCGCATGATCAGTCACATGATCAGCGCCATTAAGTCACGTGATCACTACATGATAGTCATGTGATCAGTCCATGCTCAGTCACGGTATCAGTGCATGATCAGCCACGTGATCAGTGCATGATCTGTCACAAGATTAGTGTATGATCATCCACGTGATCAGTGCATGGGCAGTCATGTGATCAGTGCATGATATAGACGTGATCAGTGCATGATCAGTCTCGTGATCAGTGCATGATAGCCACGTGATCAGTGCATGATCAGTCACCTGATGGGTGTATGATCATTCACGTGACCTGTACATGGTAGCTACATGATCATTGCATGATCAGCCACGTGAGTAGTGCATGATAGCCACGTGATCACTGCATGATCAGTCACGTGATCAGTGCATGATCAGTCATGTGACCAGTACATGGTAGCTGCGTGATCATGGCATGATCAGCCACGTGAGCAGTGCATGATAGCCACGTGATCAGTGCATGATCAGACACGTGATCAGTGCATGATCAGTCACGTGATCAGTGCATGATCAGCCACGTGATCAGTGCATGACCAGGCACGTGATCAGTGTATGTCAGCCAAGTGATCAGTGCATGATAGCCACGTGATCAGTGCATGATCAGTCACGTGATCAGTGCATGATCAGTTACGTGATCAGTGTATGATCAGCCACGTGATCAGTGCATGATCAGCCACATGATCAGTGCATGATCAATTACGTGATCAGTGCATGATCAGTCACGTGACCAGTACATGGTAGCTACGTGATCATTGCATGATCAGCCACGTGATCAGTGCATGATAGCCACGTGATCAGTGCATGATAGCCACGTGATCAGTGCATGATCAGTCATGTGATACGTGTGTGATCAGCCACGTGATCAGTGCATGATATCCACGTGATCAGTGCATGACAGCCACGTGATCAGTGCATGAGAGCCACGTGATCAGTGCATGATCAGTCACGTGATACATGTGTGATCAGCCACGTGATCAGTGCATGATGAGCCACGTGATCAGTGCAGGATCAATTACGTGATCAGTGCATGATCAGTCACGTGACCAGTACATGGTTGCTACGTGATCGTTGCATGATCAGCCACGTGAGCAGAGCATGATAGCCACGTGATCAGTGCATGATCAGTCACGTGATCAGTACATGATCAGTCACGTGAACAGTGCATGATCATTTACGTGATCTTTGCATGATCAGTCACGTGACCAGTATATGGTTGCTACGTGATCATTCCATGACGAGCCACGTGAGCAGTGCATGATAGCCACGTGATGTGTGCATGAGTTACGTGAGCAGAGTATGATCAGCCACGTGATCAGTGCATGAGTGCCACGTGATCAGTGCATGATATGTCACGTGACAGGTGTGTGATCAGCCACGTGAACAGTGCATGTTCAGCCACGTGATCAGTGCATGATAGCCACGTGATCAGTGCATGATCAGTTACGTGAGCAGTGTATGATCAGCCACGTGATCAGTGCATGGTCAGACACGTGAACAGTGTATGATCAGCCACGTGATCAGTGCATGATATCCAAGTGATCAGTGCATGATCATCACGTGATCAGTGTATGATCAGCCACGTGAACAGTGCATGCTCAGTCACGTGATCTGGGCCTGCTGAGCTGCGTGATTACTGTCTGCTCATCTGCTTGACAATTGCCAGCTGAGCTGCACGATTCCTGCCTGTCATCTGCTTGACAATTGCCAGCTGTGCTGCGTAATTCCTGCCTGCTCAGCTGCTTGATTATTGCCAGCTGAGCAGCATGATTCCTCACACCTGAGTTCCATGATTATTGCCTGCTGACTGTTTGATTCGTGCCTACTCAGCTCTTTGTTTATTGCCTCCAGAGGCACATGATCAGTGTATGATAGCAAACATGATCAGCGCATGATCAGTCACATGATCAGCGCCATTAAGTCACGTGATCACTACATGATAGTCATGTGATCAGTCCATGCTCAGTCACGGTATCAGTGCATGATCAGCCACGTGATCAGTGCATGATCTGTCACAAGATTAGTGTATGATCATCCACGTGATCAGTGCATGGGCAGTCATGTGATCAGTGCATGATATAGACGTGATCAGTGCATGATCAGTCTCGTGATCAGTGCATGATAGCCACGTGATCAGTGCATGATCAGTCACCTGATGGGTGTATGATCATTCACGTGACCTGTACATGGTAGCTACATGATCATTGCATGATCAGCCACGTGAGTAGTGCATGATAGCCACGTGATCAGTGCATGATCAGTCACGTGATCAGTGCATGATCAGTCATGTGACCAGTACATGGTAGCTGCGTGATCATGGCATGATCAGCCACGTGAGCAGTGCATGATAGCCACGTGATCAGTGCATGATCAGTCACGTGATCAGTGCATGATCAGTCACGTGATCAGTGCATGATCAGGCACGTGATCAGTGCATGATCAGCCACGTGATCAGTGCATGATAGCCACGTGATCAGTGCATGATCAGTCACGTGATCAGTGCATGATCAGTCACGTGATCAGTGCATGATCAGCCACGTGATCAGTGCATGATCAGCCACGTGATCAGTGCATGATCAATTACGTGATCAGTGCATGATCAGTCACGTGATCAGTGCATGGTAGCTACGTGATCAGTGCATGATCAGCCACGTGATCAGTGCATGATAGCCACGTGATCAGTGCATGATCAGTCACGTGATCAGTGCATGATCAGCCACGTGAACAGTGCATGCTCAGTCACGTGATCTGGGCCTGCTGAGCTGCGTGATTACTGTCTGCTCATCTGCTTGACAATTGCCAGCTGAGCTGCACGATTCCTGCCTGCTCAGCTGCTTGATTATTGCCAGCTGAGCAGCATGATTCCTCACACCTGTGTTCCATGATTATTGCCTGCTGACTGTTTGATTCGTGCCTACTCAGCTCTTTGTTTATTGCCTCCAGAGGCACATGATCAGTGTATGATAGCAAACATGATCAGTGCATGATCAGTCACATGATCAGCGCCATTAAGTCACGTGATCACTACATGATAGTCATGTGATCAGTCCATGCTCAGTCACGGTATCAGTGCATGATCAGCCACGTGATCAGTGCATGATCTGTCACATGATTAGTGTATGATCATCCACGTGATCAGTGCATGGGCAGTCATGTGATCAGTGCATGATATAGACGTGATCAGTGCATGATCAGTCTCGTGATCAGTGCATGATAGCCACGTGATCAGTGCATGATCAGTCACCTGATGGGTGTATGATCATTCACGTGACCTGTACATGGTAGCTACGTGATCATTGCATGATCAGCCACGTGAGTAGTGCATGATAGCCACGTGATCAGTGCATGATCAGTCACGTGATCAGTGCATGATCAGTCATGTGACCAGTACATGGTAGCTGCGTGATCATGCATGATCAGCCACGTGATCAGTGCATGATAGCCACGTGATCAGTGCATGATCAGTCACGTGATCAGTGCATGATCAGTCACGTGATCAGTGCATGATCAGCCACGTGATCAGTGCATGATCAGTCACGTGATCAGTGTATGATCATCCACGTGATCAGTGCATGGGCAGTCATGTGATCAGTGCATGATATAGACGTGATCAGTGCATGATCAGTCACGTGATCAGTGCATGATAGCCACGTGATCAGTGCATGATCAGTCACGTGATCAGTGCATGATCAGTCACGTGACCAGTACATGGTAGCTACATGATCATTGCATGATCAGCCACGTGATCAGTGCATGATAGCCACGTGATCAGTGCATGATCAGTCACGTGATCAGTGCATGATCAGTCACGTGATCAGTACATGGTAGCTGCGTGATCATGCATGATCAGCCACGTGATCAGTGCATGATAGCCACGTGATCAGTGCATGATCAGTCACGTGATCAGTGCATGATCAGTCACGTGATCAGTGCATGATCAGCCACGTGATCAGTGCATGATCAGTCACGTGATCAGTGCATGATCAGCCACGTGATCAGTGCATGATAGCCACGTGATCAGTGCATGATCAGTCACGTGATCAGTGCATGATCAGTCACGTGATCAGTGCATGATCAGCCACGTGATCAGTGCATGATCAGCCACGTGATCAGTGCATGATCAATTACGTGATCAGTGCATGATCAGTCACGTGATCAGTGCATGATAGCCACGTGATCAGTGCATGATCAGCCACGTGATCAGTGCATGATAGCCACGTGATCAGTGCATGATCAGTCACGTGATCAGTGCATGATCAGCCACGTGATCAGTGCATGATCAGCCACGTGATCAGTGCATGATAGCCACGTGATCAGTGCATGATCAGCCACGTGATCAGTGCATGATCAGTCACGTGATCAGTGCATGATCAGCCACGTGATCAGTGCATGATATCCACGTGATCAGTGCATGATCATCACGTGATCAGTGTATGATCAGCCACGTGAACAGTGCATGCTCAGTCACGTGATCTGGGCCTGCTGAGCTGCGTGATTACTGTCTGCTCATCTGCTTGACAATTGCCAGCTGAGCTGCACGATTCCTGCCTGCTCAGCTGCTTGATTATTGCCAGCTGAGCAGCATGATTCCTCACACCTGAGTTCCATGATTATTGCCTGCTGACTGTTTGATTCGTGCCTACTCAGCTCTTTGTTTATTGCCTCCAGAGGCACATGATCAGTGTATGATAGCAAACATGATCAGCGCATGATCAGTCACATGATCAGCGCCATTAAGTCACGTGATCACTACATGATAGTCATGTGATCAGTCCATGCTCAGTCACGGTATCAGTGCATGATCAGCCACGTGATCAGTGCATGATCTGTCACATGATTAGTGTATGATCATCCACGTGATCAGTGCATGGGCAGTCATGTGATCAGTGCATGATATAGACGTGATCAGTGCATGATCAGTCTCGTGATCAGTGCATGATAGCCACGTGATCAGTGCATGATCAGTCACCTGATGGGTGTATGATCATTCACGTGACCTGTACATGGTAGCTACATGATCATTGCATGATCAGCCACGTGAGTAGTGCATGATAGCCACGTGATCACTGCATGATCAGTCACGTGATCAGTGCATGATCAGTCATGTGACCAGTACATGGTAGCTGCGTGATCATGGCATGATCAGCCACGTGAGCAGTGCATGATAGCCACGTGATCAGTGCATGATCAGACACGTGATCAGTGCATGATCAGTCACGTGATCAGTGCATGATCAGCCACGTGATCAGTGCATGATCAGGCACGTGATCAGTGCATGATCAGCCACGTGATCAGTGCATGATAGCCACGTGATCAGTGCATGATCAGTCACGTGATCAGTGCATGATCAGTCACGTGATCAGTGCATGATCAGCCACGTGATCAGTGCATGATCAGCCACGTGATCAGTGCATGATCAATTACGTGATCAGTGCATGATCAGTCACGTGATCAGTACATGGTAGCTACGTGATCAGTGCATGATCAGCCACGTGATCAGTGCATGATAGCCACGTGATCAGTGCATGATCAGCCACGTGATCAGTGCATGATCAGCCACGTGAACAGTGCATGATCAGTCACGTGATCAGTGCATGATGAGCTGCGTGATTACTGTCTGCTCATCTGCTTGACAATTGCCAGCTGAGCTGCACGATTCCTGCCTGATCAGCTACTTGATTATTGCCAGCTGAGCAGCATGATTCCTCACACCTGTGTTCCATGATTATTGCCTGCTGACTGTTTGATTCGTGCCTACTCAGCTCTTTGTTATTGCCTCCAGAGGCACATGATCAGTGCATGATAGCAAACATGATCAGTGCATGATCAGTCACATGATCAGTGCCATTAAGTCACGTGATCAGTGCATGATAGTCACGTGATCAGTGCATGATCAGTCACGTGATCAGTGCATGATCAGCCACGTGATCAGTGCATGATCAGTCACGTGATCAGTGTATGATCAGCCACGTGATCAGTGCATGATCAGTCACGTGATCAGTGCATGATATAGACGTGAACAGTGCATCAGTGTATGATCAGCCACGTGATCAGTGCATGATAGCCACGTGATCAGTGCATGATCATCACGTGATCAGTGTATGATCAGCCACGTGAACAGTGCATGCTCAGTCACGTGATCAGGGCCTGCTGAGCTGCGTGATTACTGTCTGCTCATCTGCTTGACAATTGCCAGCTGAGCTGCACGATTCCTGCCTGCTCAGCTGCTTGATTATTGCCAGCTGAGCAGCATGATTCCTCACACCTGAGTTCCATGATTATTGCCTGCTGACTGTTTGATTCGTGCCTACTCAGCTCTTTGTTTATTGCCTCCAGAGGCACATGATCAGTGTATGATAGCAAACATGATCAGTGCATGATCAGTCACATGATCAGCGCCATTAAGTCACGTGATCACTACATGATAGTCATGTGATCAGTCCATGCTCAGTCACGGTATCAGTGCATGATCAGCCACGTGATCAGTGCATGATCTGTCACATGATTAGTGTATGATCATCCACGTGATCAGTGCATGGGCAGTCATGTGATCAGTGCATGATATAGACGTGATCAGTGCATGATCAGTCACGTGATCAGTGCATGATAGCCACGTGATCAGTGCATGATCAGTCACCTGATCAGTGTATGATCATTCACGTGACCTGTACATGGTAGCTACATGATCATTGCATGATCAGCCACGTGAGTAGTGCATGATAGCCACGTGATCAGTGCATGATCAGTCACGTGATCAGTGCATGATCAGTCATGTGACCAGTACATGGTAGCTGCGTGATCATGGCATGATCAGCCACGTGAGCAGTGCATGATAGCCACGTGATCAGTGCATGATCAGTCACGTGATCAGTGCATGATCAGTCACGTGATCAGTGCATGATCAGCCACGTGATCAGTGCATGATCAGTCACGTGATCAGTGTATGATCATCCACGTGATCAGTGCATGATCAGTCATGTGATCAGTGCATGATATAGACGTGATCAGTGCATGATCAGTCACGTGATCAGTGCATGATAGCCACGTGATCAGTGCATGATCAGTCACGTGATCAGTGCATGATCAGTCACGTGACCAGTACATGGTAGCTACGTGATCATTGCATGATCAGCCACGTGATCAGTGCATGATAGCCACGTGATCAGTGCATGATCAGTCACGTGATCAGTGCATGATCAGTCATGTGACCAGTGCATGGTAGCTGCGTGATCATGCATGATCAGCCACGTGATCAGTGCATGATAGCCACGTGATCAGTGCATGATCAGTCACGTGATCAGTGCATGATCAGTCACGTGATCAGTGCATGATCAGCCACGTGATCAGTGCATGATCAGTCACGTGATCAGTGCATGATCAGCCACGTGATCAGTGCATGATCAGTCACGTGATCAGTGCATGATCAGCCACGTGATCAGTGCATGATAGCCACGTGATCAGTGCATGATCAGTCACGTGATCAGTGCATGATCAGTCACGTGATCAGTGCATGATCAGCCACGTGATCAGTGCATGATCAGCCACGTGATCAGTGCATGATCAATCACGTGATCAGTGCATGATCAGTCACGTGATCAGTACATGGTAGCTACGTGATCAGTGCATGATCAGCCACGTGATCAGTGCATGATAGCCACGTGATCAGTGCATGATCAGTCATGTGATACGTGTGTGATCAGCCACGTGATCAGTGCATGATATCCACGTGATCAGTGCATGACAGCCACGTGATCAGTGCATGAGAGCCACGTGATCAGTGCATGATCAGTCACGTGATACATGTGTGATCAGCCACGTGATCAGTGCATGATGAGCCACGTGATCAGTGCATGATCAATTACGTGATCAGTGCATGATCAGTCACGTGACCAGTACATGGTTGCTACGTGATCGTTGCATGATCAGCCACGTGAGCAGTGCATGATAGCCACGTGATCAGTGCATGATCAGTCACGTGATCAGTGCATGATCAGTCACGTGATCAGTGCATGATCATTTACGTGATCAGTGCATGATCAGTCACGTGACCAGTATATGGTTGCTACGTGATCATTCCATGACAGCCACGTGAGCAGTGCATGATAGCCACGTGATGTGTGCATGAGTTACGTGAGCAGTGTATGATCAGCCACGTGATCAGTGCATGAGTGCCACGTGATCAGTGCATGATAGTCACGTGACAGTGTGTGATCAGCCACGTGAACAGTGCATGATCAGCCACGTGATCAGTGCATGATAGCCACGTGATCAGTGCATGATCAGTCACGTGATCAGTGTATGATCAGCCACGTGATCAGTGCATGATCAGTCACGTGATCAGTGCATGATCAGCCACGTGATCAGTGCATGCTCAGTCACGTGATCTGTGCCTGCTGAGCTGCACGATTCCTGCCTGTCATCTGCTTGACAATTGCCAGCTGTGCTGCGTAATTCCTGCCTGCTCAGCTGCTTGATTATTGCCAGCTGAGCAGCATGATTCCTCACACCTGAGTTCCATGATTATTGCCTGCTGACTGTTTGATTCGTGCCTACTCAGCTCTTTGTTTATTGCCTCCAGAGGCACATGATCAGTGTATGATAGCAAACATGATCAGCGCATGATCAGTCACATGATCAGCGCCATTAAGTCACGTGATCACTACATGATAGTCATGTGATCAGTCCATGCTCAGTCACGGTATCAGTGCATGATCAGCCACGTGATCAGTGCATGATCTGTCACAAGATTAGTGTATGATCATCCACGTGATCAGTGCACGGGCAGTCATGTGATCAGTGCATGATATAGACGTGATCAGTGCATGATCAGTCTCGTGATCAGTGCATGATAGCCACGTGATCAGTGCATGATCAGTCACCTGATGGGTGTATGATCATTCACGTGACCTGTACATGGTAGCTACATGATCATTGCATGATCAGCCACGTGAGTAGTGCATGATAGCCACGTGATCAGTGCATGATCAGTCACGTGATCAGTGCATGATCAGTCATGTGACCAGTACATGGTAGCTGCGTGATCATGGCATGATCAGCCACGTGATCAGTGCATGATAGCCACGTGATCAGTGCATGATCAGACACGTGATCAGTGCATGATCAGTCACGTGATCAGTGCATGATCAGCCACGTGATCAGTGCATGATCAGGCACGTGATCAGTGTATGTCAGCCACGTGATCAGTGCATGATAGCCACGTGATCAGTGCATGATCAGTCACGTGATCAGTGCATGATCAGTTACGTGATCAGTGTATGATCAGCCACGTGATCAGTGCATGATCAGCCACGTGATCAGTGCATGATCAATTACGTGATCAGTGCATGATCAGTCACGTGACCAGTACATGGTAGCTACGTGATCATTGCATGATCAGCCACGTGATCAGTGCATGATAGCCACGTGATCAGTGCATGATCAGTCATGTGATCGTGTGTGATCAGCCACGTGATCAGTGCATGATATCCACGTGATCAGTGCATGATCAGCCACGTGATCAGTGCATGATCAGCCACGTGATCAGTGCATGATCAGTCACGTGATCATGTGTGATCAGCCACGTGATCAGTGCATGATCAGCCACGTGATCAGTGCATGATCAATTACGTGATCAGTGCATGATCAGTCACGTGATCAGTGCATGTTGCTACGTGATCAGTGCATGATCAGCCACGTGATCAGTGCATGATAGCCACGTGATCAGTGCATGATCAGTCACGTGATCAGTGCATGATCAGCCACGTGATCAGTGCATGATCAGTCACGTGATCAGTGCATGATCAGCCACGTGATCAGTGCATGATCAGTCACGTGATCAGTGCATGATCAGCCACGTGATCAGTGCATGATCAGCCACGTGATCAGTGCATGATCAGTCACGTGATCAGTGCATGATCAGCCACGTGATCAGTGCATGATCAGTCACGTGATCAGTGCATGATATCCACGTGATCAGTGCATGATCAGCCACGTGATCAGTGCATGATAGCCACGTGATCAGTGCATGATCAGTCACGTGATACATGTGTGATCAGCCACGTGATCAGTGCATGATGAGCCACGTGATCAGTGCATGATCAATTACGTGATCAGTGCATGATCAGTCACGTGACCAGTACATGGTTGCTACGTGATCGTTGCATGATCAGCCACGTGAGCAGTGCATGATAGCCACGTGATCAGTGCATGATCAGTCACGTGATCAGTACATGATCAGTCACGTGAACAGTGCATGATCATTTACGTGATCAGTGCATGATCAGTCACGTGACCAGTATATGGTAGCTACGTGATCATTCCATGACGAGCCACGTGAGCAGTGCATGATAGCCACGTGATGTGTGCATGAGTTACGTGAGCAGAGTATGATCAGCCACGTGATCAGTGCATGAGTGCCACGTGATCAGTGCATGATATGTCACGTGACAGGTGTGTGATCAGCCACGTGAACAGTGCATGTTCAGCCACGTGATCAGTGCATGATAGCCACGTGATCAGTGCATGATCAGTTACGTGAGCAGTGTATGATCAGCCACGTGATCAGTGCATGGTCAGACACGTGAACAGTGTATGATCAGCCACGTGATCAGTGCATGATATCCAAGTGATCAGTGCATGATCATCACGTGATCAGTGTATGATCAGCCACGTGAACAGTGCATGCTCAGTCACGTGATCAGGGCCTGCTGAGCTGCGTGATTACTGTCTGCTCATCTGCTTGACAATTGCCAGCTGAGCTGCACGATTCCTGCCTGTCATCTGCTTGACAATTGCCAGCTGTGCTGCGTAATTCCTGCCTGCTCAGCTGCTTGATTATTGCCAGCTGAGCAGCATGATTCCTCACAGCTGAGTTCCATGATTATTGCCTGCTGACTGTTTGATTCGTGCCTACTCAGCTCTTTGTTTATTGCCTCCAGAGGCACATGATCAGTGTATGATAGCAAACATGATCAGCGCATGATCAGTCACATGATCAGCGCCATTAAGTCACGTGATCACTACATGATAGTCATGTGATCAGTCCATGCTCAGTCACGGTATCAGTGCATGATCAGCCACGTGATCAGTGCATGATCTGTCACATGATTAGTGTATGATCATCCACGTGATCAGTGCATGGGCAGTCATGTGATCAGTGCATGATCAGTCACGTGATCAGTGCATGATCAGCCACGTGATCAGTGCATGATCAGCCACGTGATCAGTGCATGATCAGTCACGTGATCAGTGCATGATCAGTCACGTGACCAGTACATGGTAGCTACGTGATCATTGCATGATCAGCCACGTGATCAGTGCATGATAGCCACGTGATCAGTGCATGATCAGCCACGTGATCAGTGCATGATCAGTCATGTGATACGTGTGTGATCAGCCACGTGATCAGTGCATGATAGCCACGTGATCAGTGCATGATCAGCCACGTGATCAGTGCATGATCAGTCACGTGATCAGTGCATGATAGCCACGTGATCAGTGCATGATCAGTCACGTGATACATGTGTGATCAGCCACGTGATCAGTGCATGATGAGCCACGTGATCAGTGCATGATCAATTACGTGATCAGTGCATGATCAGTCACGTGACCAGTACATGGTTGCTACGTGATCGTTGCATGATCAGCCACGTGAGCAGAGCATGATAGCCACGTGATCAGTGCATGATCAGTCACGTGATCAGTACATGATCAGTCACGTGAACAGTGCATGATCATTTACGTGATCTGTGCATGATCAGTCACGTGACCAGTATATGGTAGCTACGTGATCATTCCATGACGAGCCACGTGAGCAGTGCATGATAGCCACGTGATGTGTGCATGAGTTACGTGAGCAGAGTATGATCAGCCACGTGATCAGTGCATGAGTGCCACGTGATCAGTGCATGATATGTCACGTGACAGGTGTGTGATCAGCCACGTGAACAGTGCATGTTCAGCCACGTGATCAGTGCATGATAGCCACGTGATCAGTGCATGATCAGTTACGTGAGCAGTGTATGATCAGCCACGTGATCAGTGCATGGTCAGACACGTGAACAGTGTATGATCAGCCACGTGATCAGTGCATGATATCCAAGTGATCAGTGCATGATCATCACGTGATCAGTGTATGATCAGCCACGTGAACAGTGCATGCTCAGTCACGTGATCTGGGCCTGCTGAGCTGCGTGATTACTGTCTGCTCATCTGCTTGACAATTGCCAGCTGAGCTGCACGATTCCTGCCTGTCATCTGCTTGACAATTGCCAGCTGTGCTGCGTAATTCCTGCCTGCTCAGCTGCTTGATTATTGCCAGCTGAGCAGCATGATTCCTCACACCTGAGTTCCATGATTATTGCCTGCTGACTGTTTGATTCGTGCCTACTCAGCTCTTTGTTTATTGCCTCCAGAGGCACATGATCAGTGTATGATAGCAAACATGATCAGCGCATGATCAGTCACATGATCAGCGCCATTAAGTCACGTGATCACTACATGATAGTCATGTGATCAGTCCATGCTCAGTCACGGTATCAGTGCATGATCAGCCACGTGATCAGTGCATGATCTGTCACATGATTAGTGTATGATCATCCACGTGATCAGTGCATGGGCAGTCATGTGATCAGTGCATGATATAGACGTGATCAGTGCATGATCAGTCTCGTGATCAGTGCATGATAGCCACGTGATCAGTGCATGATCAGTCACCTGATGGGTGTATGATCATTCACGTGACCTGTACATGGTAGCTACATGATCATTGCATGATCAGCCACGTGAGTAGTGCATGATAGCCACGTGATCACTGCATGATCAGTCACGTGATCAGTGCATGATCAGTCATGTGACCAGTACATGGTAGCTGCGTGATCATGGCATGATCAGCCACGTGAGCAGTGCATGATAGCCACGTGATCAGTGCATGATCAGACACGTGATCAGTGCATGATCAGTCACGTGATCAGTGCATGATCAGCCACGTGATCAGTGCATGATCAGGCACGTGATCAGTGTATGTCAGCCACGTGATCAGTGCATGATAGCCACGTGATCAGTGCATGATCAGTCACGTGATCAGTGCATGATCAGTCACGTGATCAGTGTATGATCAGCCACGTGATCAGTGCATGATCAGTCACGTGATCAGGGCCTGCTGAGCTGCGTGATTACTGTCTGCTCATCTGCTTGACAATTGCCAGCTGAGCTGCACGATTCCTGCCTGTCAGCTGCTTGACAATTGCCACCTGTGCTGCGTAATTCCTGCCTGCTCAGCTACTTGATTATTGCCAGCTGAGCAGCATGATTTCTCACAGGTGAGTTCCATGATTATAGCCTGCTGACTGATTCCTGCCTACTCAGCTCTATGTTCATTGCCTCCAGAGGCACATGATCAGTGTATGATACCAAACATGATCAGTGCATGATCAGTCACATGATCAGTGCATGATAAGCCACGTGATCAGTGCATGATCAATTACGTGATCAGTGCATGATCAGTCACGTGACAGTACATGGTAGCTGCGTGATCATGCATGATCAGCCACGTGATCAGTGCATGATAGCCACGTGATCAGTGCATGATCAGTCACGTGATCAGTGCATGATCAGTCACGTGATCAGTGCATGATAGCTACGTGATCAGTGCATGATCAGCCACGTGATAGTGCATGATAGCCACGTGATCAGTGCATGATCAGTCACGTGATCAGTGCATGATCAGTCACGTGATCAGTGCATGGTAGCTGCGTGATCATGCATGATCAGCCACGTGATCAGTGCATGATAGCCACGTGATCAGTGCATGATCAGCCACGTGATCAGTGCATGATCAGTCACGTGATCAGTGCATGATCAGCCACGTGATCAGTGCATGATCAGCCACGTGATCAGTGCATGATCAGCCACGTGATCAGTGCATGATCAGCCACGTGATCAGTGCATGATCAGTCACGTGATCAGTGCATGATCAGTCACGTGATCAGTGCATGATCAGTCACGTGATCAGTGCATGATAGCTACGTGATCAGTGCATGATCAGCCACGTGATCAGTGCATGATCAGTCACGTGATCAGTGCATGATCATCCACGTGATCAGTGCATGATCAGTCATGTGATCAGTGCATGATATAGACGTGATCAGTGCATGATCAGTCACGTGATCAGTGCATGATCAGCCACGTGATCAGTGCATGATAGCCAGTGATCAGTGCATGATAGCCAGTGATCAGTGCATGATCAGTCACGTGATCAGTGCATGATCAGCCACGTGATCAGTGCATGATAGCCACGTGATCAGTGCATGATCATCACGTGATCAGTGCATGATCAGTCACGTGATCAGTGCATGATCAGCCACGTGATCAGTGCATGATCAGCCACGTGATCAGTGCATGATCAGTCACGTGATCAGTGCATGATCAGTCACGTGATCAGTGCATGATCAGTCACGTGATCAGTGCATGATCAGCCACGTGATCAGTGCATGATAGCCACGTGATCAGTGCATGATCAGTCACGTGATCAGTGCATGATCAGTCACGTGATCAGTGCATGATCAGCCACGTGATCAGTGCATGATCAGCCACGTGATCAGTGCATGATCAGCCACGTGATCAGTGCATGATCAGCCACGTGATCAGTGCATGATCAGTCACGTGATCAGTGCATGATCAGTCACGTGATCAGTGCATGATCAGCCACGTGATCAGTGCATGATCAGTCACGTGATCAGTATGATAGCTACGTGATCAGTGCATGATCAGCCACGTGATCAGTGCATGATAGCCACGTGATCAGTGCATGATCAGTCACGTGATCAGTGCATGATCAGCCACGTGATCAGTGCATGATGCCACGTGATCAGTGCATGATCAGTCACGTGATCAGTGCATGATCAGCCACGTGATCAGTGCATGATCAGCCACGTGATCAGTGCATGATAGCCACGTGATCAGTGCATGATCAGTCACGTGATCAGTGCATGATCAGCCACGTGATCAGTGCATGATCAGCCACGTGATCAGTGCATGATCAGTCACGTGATCAGTGCATGATCATCCACGTGATCAGTGCATGATCAGTCACGTGATCAGTGCATGATATCCACGTGATCAGTGCATGATCAGCCACGTGATCAGTGCATGAGAGCCACGTGATCAGTGCATGATCAGTCACGTGATACATGTGTGATCAGCCACGTGATCAGTGCATGATGAGCCACGTGATCAGTGCAGGATCAATTACGTGATCAGTGCATGATCAGTCACGTGACCAGTACATGGTTGCTACGTGATCGTTGCATGATCAGCCACGTGAGCAGAGCATGATAGCCACGTGATCAGTGCATGATCAGTCACGTGATCAGTACATGATCAGTCACGTGAACAGTGCATGATCATTTACGTGATCAGTGCATGATCAGTCACGTGACCAGTATATGGTAGCTACGTGATCATTCCATGACGAGCCACGTGAGCAGTGCATGATAGCCACGTGATGTGTGCATGAGTTACGTGAGCAGAGTATGATCAGCCACGTGATCAGTGCATGAGTGCCACGTGATCAGTGCATGATATGTCACGTGACAGGTGTGTGATCAGCCACGTGAACAGTGCATGTTCAGCCACGTGATCAGTGCATGATAGCCACGTGATCAGTGCATGATCAGTTACGTGAGCAGTGTATGATCAGCCACGTGATCAGTGCATGGTCAGACACGTGAACAGTGTATGATCAGCCACGTGATCAGTGCATGATATCCAAGTGATCAGTGCATGATCATCACGTGATCAGTGTATGATCAGCCACGTGAACAGTGCATGCTCAGTCACGTGATCTGGGCCTGCTGAGCTGCGTGATTACTGTCTGCTCATCTGCTTGACAATTGCCAGCTGAGCTGCACGATTCCTGCCTGTCATCTGCTTGACAATTGCCAGCTGTGCTGCGTAATTCCTGCCTGCTCAGCTGCTTGATTATTGCCAGCTGAGCAGCATGATTCCTCACAGCTGAGTTCCATGATTATTGCCTGCTGACTGTTTGATTCGTGCCTACTCAGCTCTTTGTTTATTGCCTCCAGAGGCACATGATCAGTGTATGATAGCAAACATGATCAGCGCATGATCAGTCACATGATCAGCGCCATTAAGTCACGTGATCACTACATGATAGTCATGTGATCAGTCCATGCTCAGTCACGGTATCAGTGCATGATCAGCCACGTGATCAGTGCATGATCTGTCACATGATTAGTGTATGATCATCCACGTGATCAGTGCATGGGCAGTCATGTGATCAGTGCATGATCAGTCACGTGATCAGTGCATGATCAGCCACGTGATCAGTGCATGATCAGCCACGTGATCAGTGCATGATCAGTCACGTGATCAGTGCATGATCAGTCACGTGACCAGTACATGGTAGCTACGTGATCATTGCATGATCAGCCACGTGATCAGTGCATGATAGCCACGTGATCAGTGCATGATCAGCCACGTGATCAGTGCATGATCAGTCATGTGATACGTGTGTGATCAGCCACGTGATCAGTGCATGATAGCCACGTGATCAGTGCATGATCAGCCACGTGATCAGTGCATGATCAGTCACGTGATCAGTGCATGATAGCCACGTGATCAGTGCATGATCAGTCACGTGATACATGTGTGATCAGCCACGTGATCAGTGCATGATGAGCCACGTGATCAGTGCAGGATCAATTACGTGATCAGTGCATGATCAGTCACGTGACCAGTACATGGTTGCTACGTGATCATTGCATGATCAGCCACGTGAGCAGAGCATGATAGCCACGTGATCAGTGCATGATCAGTCACGTGATCAGTACATGATCAGTCACGTGAACAGTGCATGATCATTTACGTGATCTGTGCATGATCAGTCACGTGACCAGTATATGGTAGCTACGTGATCATTCCATGACGAGCCACGTGAGCAGTGCATGATAGCCACGTGATGTGTGCATGAGTTACGTGAGCAGAGTATGATCAGCCACGTGATCAGTGCATGAGTGCCACGTGATCAGTGCATGATATGTCACGTGACAGGTGTGTGATCAGCCACGTGAACAGTGCATGTTCAGCCACGTGATCAGTGCATGATAGCCACGTGATCAGTGCATGATCAGTTACGTGAGCAGTGTATGATCAGCCACGTGATCAGTGCATGGTCAGACACGTGAACAGTGTATGATCAGCCACGTGATCAGTGCATGATATCCAAGTGATCAGTGCATGATCATCACGTGATCAGTGTATGATCAGCCACGTGAACAGTGCATGCTCAGTCACGTGATCTGGGCCTGCTGAGCTGCGTGATTACTGTCTGCTCATCTGCTTGACAATTGCCAGCTGAGCTGCACGATTCCTGCCTGTCATCTGCTTGACAATTGCCAGCTGTGCTGCGTAATTCCTGCCTGCTCAGCTGCTTGATTATTGCCAGCTGAGCAGCATGATTCCTCACACCTGAGTTCCATGATTATTGCCTGCTGACTGTTTGATTCGTGCCTACTCAGCTCTTTGTTTATTGCCTCCAGAGGCACATGATCAGTGTATGATAGCAAACATGATCAGCGCATGATCAGTCACATGATCAGCGCCATTAAGTCACGTGATCACTACATGATAGTCATGTGATCAGTCCATGCTCAGTCACGGTATCAGTGCATGATCAGCCACGTGATCAGTGCATGATCTGTCACATGATTAGTGTATGATCATCCACGTGATCAGTGCATGGGCAGTCATGTGATCAGTGCATGATATAGACGTGATCAGTGCATGATCAGTCTCGTGATCAGTGCATGATAGCCACGTGATCAGTGCATGATCAGTCACCTGATGGGTGTATGATCATTCACGTGACCTGTACATGGTAGCTACATGATCATTGCATGATCAGCCACGTGAGTAGTGCATGATAGCCACGTGATCACTGCATGATCAGTCACGTGATCAGTGCATGATCAGTCATGTGACCAGTACATGGTAGCTGCGTGATCATGGCATGATCAGCCACGTGAGCAGTGCATGATAGCCACGTGATCAGTGCATGATCAGACACGTGATCAGTGCATGATCAGTCACGTGATCAGTGCATGATCAGCCACGTGATCAGTGCATGATCAGCCACGTGATCAGTGCATGTCAGCCACGTGATCAGTGCATGATAGCCACGTGATCAGTGCATGATCAGTCACGTGATCAGTGCATGATCAGTCACGTGATCAGTGTATGATCAGCCACGTGATCAGTGCATGATCAGTCACGTGATCAGTGCATGATGAGCTGCGTGATTACTGTCTGCTCATCTGCTTGACAATTGCCAGCTGAGCTGCACGATTCCTGCCTGTCATCTGCTTGACAATTGCCACCTGTGCTGCGTAATTCCTGCCTGATCATCTACTTGATTATTGCCAGCTCAGCAGCATGATTTCTCACAGGTGAGTTACATGATTATAGCCTGCTGACTGATTCGTGCCTACTCAGCTCTATGTTCATTGCCTCCATAGGCACATGATCAGTGTATGATACCAAACATGATCAGTGCATGATCAGTCACATGATCAGTGCATGATAAGCCACGTGATCAGTGCATGATCAGTTACGTGATCAGTGCATGATCAGTCACGTGACAGTACATGGTAGCCACGTGATCATGCATGATCAGCCACGTGATCAGTGCATGATAGCCACGTGATCAGTGCATGATCAGTCACGTGATCAGTGCATGATCAGCCACGTGATCAGTGCATGATCAGCCACGTGATCAGTGCATGATCAGTTACGTGATCAGTGCATGATCAGTCACGTGATCAGTGCATGGCAGCACGTGATCAGTGCATGATCAGCCACGTGATCAGTGCATGATATCCACGTGATCAGTGCATGATCATCACGTGATCAGTGTATGATCAGCCACGTGAACAGTGCATGCTCAGTCACGTGATCAGGGCCTGCTGAGCTGCGTGATTACTGTCTGCTCATCTGCTTGACAATTGCCAGCTGAGCTGCACGATTCCTGCCTGTCATCTGCTTGACAATTGCCAGCTGTGCTGCGTAATTCCTGCCTGCTCAGCTGCTTGATTATTGCCAGCTGAGCAGCATGATTCCTCACACCTGAGTTCCATGATTATTGCCTGCTGACTGTTTGATTCATGCCTACTCAGCTCTTTGTTTATTGCCTCCAGAGGCACATGATCAGTGTATGATAGCAAACATGATCAGTGCATGATCAGTCACATGATCAGCGCCATTAAGTCACGTGATCACTACATGATAGTCATGTGATCAGTCCATGCTCAGTCACGGTATCAGTGCATGATCAGCCACGTGATCAGTGCATGATCTGTCACGTGATCAGTGTATGATCATCCACGTGATCAGTGCATGGGCAGTCATGTGATCAGTGCATGATATAGACGTGATCAGTGCATGATCAGTCACGTGATCAGTGCATGATAGCCACGTGATCAGTGCATGATCAGTCACGTGATCAGTGTATGATCAGCCACGTGAACAGTGCATGCTCAGTCACGTGATCAGGGCCTGCTGAGCTGCGTGATTACTGTCTGCTCATCTGCTTGACAGTTGCCAGCTGAGCTGCACGATTCCTGCCTGTCATCTGCTTGACAATTGCCAGCTGTGCTGCGTAATTCCTGCCTGCTCAGCTGCTTGATTATTGCCAGCTGAGCAGCATGATTCCTCACACCTGTGTTCCATGATTATTGCCTGCTGACTGTTTGATTCGTGCCTACTCAGCTCTTTTATTGCCTCCAGAGGCACATGATCAGTGTATGATAGCAAACATGATCAGTGCATGATCAGTCACATGATCAGCGCCATTAAGTCACGTGATCAGTACATGATAGTCATGTGATCAGTCCATGATCAGTCACGGTATCAGTGCATGATCAGCCACGTGATCAGTGCATGATCAGTCACATGATCAGTGTATGATCATCCACGTGATCAGTGCATGGGCAGTCATGTGATCAGTGCATGATATAGACGTGATCAGTGCATGATCAGTCACGTGATCAGTGCATGATAGCCACGTGATCAGTGCATGATCAGTCACGTGATGGGTGTATGATCAGTCACGTGACCTGTACATGGTAGCTACATGATCATTGCATGATCAGCCACGTGAGTAGTGCATGATAGCCACGTGATCAGTGCATGATCAGTCACGTGATCAGTGCATGATCAGTCACGTGACCAGTACATGGTAGCTGCGTGATCATGCATGATCAGCCACGTGATCAGTGCATGATAGCCACGTGATCAGTGCATGATCAGTCACGTGATCAGTGCATGATCAGTCACGTGATCAGTGCATGATCAGCCACGTGATCAGTGCATGATCAGCCACGTGATCAGTGCATGATAGCCACGTGATCAGTGCATGATCAGTCACGTGATCAGTGCATGATCAGTCACGTGATCAGTGCATGATCAGCCACGTGATCAGTGCATGATCAGCCACGTGATCAGTGCATGATCAGTCACGTGATCAGTGCATGATCAGCCACGTGATCAGTGCATGATCAGCCACGTGATCAGTGCATGATCAGCCACGTGATCAGTGCATGATAGCCACGTGATCAGTGCATGATCAGCCACGTGATCAGTGCATGATCAGTCACGTGATCAGTGTATGATCAGCCACGTGATCAGTGCATGATCAGTCACGTGATCAGTGCCTGCTGAGCTGCGTGATTACTGTCTGCTCATCTGCTTGACAATTGCCAGCTGAGCTGCACGATTCCTGCCTGTCATCTGCTTGACAATTGCCACCTGTGCTGCATAATTCCTGCCTGCTCATCTACTTGATTATTGCCAGCTGAGCAGCATGATTTCTCAGAGTGAGTTCCATGATTATAGCCTGCTGACTGATTCGTGCCTACTCAGCTCTATGTTCATTGCCTCCAGAGGCACATGATCAGTGTATGACACCAAACATGATCAGTGCATGATCAGTCACATGATCAGTGCATGATAAGCCACGTGATCAGTGCATGATCACGTGATCAGTGCATGATCAGTCACGTGACAGTGCATGGTAGCTACGTGATCAGTGCATGATCAGCCACGTGATCAGTGCATGATAGCCACGTGATCAGTGCATGATCAGTCACGTGATCAGTGCATGATCAGTCACGTGATCAGTGCATGATCAGTCACGTGATCAGTGCATGATCAGTTACGTGATCAGTGCATGATCAGTCACGTGACCAGTGCATGGTAGCCACGTGATCATTGCATGATCAGCCACGTGAGCAGTGCATGATAGCCACGTGATGTGTGCATGAGTTACGTGAGCAGAGTATGATCAGCCACGTGATCAGTGCATGAGTGCCACGTGATCAGTGCATGATATGTCACGTGACAGTGTGTGATCAGCCACGTGAACAGTGCATGTTCAGCCACGTGATCAGTGCATGATAGCCACGTGATCAGTGCATGATCAGTTACGTGAGCAGTGTATGATCAGCCACGTGATCAGTGCATGGTCAGACACGTGAACAGTGTATGATCAGCCACGTGATCAGTGCATGATATCCAAGTGATCAGTGCATGATCATCACGTGATCAGTGTATGATCAGCCACGTGAACAGTGCATGCTCAGTCACGTGATCTGGGCCTGCTGAGCTGCGTGATTACTGTCTGCTCATCTGCTTGACAATTGCCAGCTGAGCTGCACGATTCCTGCCTGTCATCTGCTTGACAATTGCCAGCTGTGCTGCGTAATTCCTGCCTGCTCAGCTGCTTGATTATTGCCAGCTGAGCAGCATGATTCCTCACAGCTGAGTTCCATGATTATTGCCTGCTGACTGTTTGATTCGTGCCTACTCAGCTCTTTGTTTATTGCCTCCAGAGGCACATGATCAGTGTATGATAGCAAACATGATCAGCGCATGATCAGTCACATGATCAGCGCCATTAAGTCACGTGATCACTACATGATAGTCATGTGATCAGTCCATGCTCAGTCACGGTATCAGTGCATGATCAGCCACGTGATCAGTGCATGATCTGTCACAAGATTAGTGTATGATCATCCACGTGATCAGTGCATGGGCAGTCATGTGATCAGTGCATGATATAGACGTGATCAGTGCATGATCAGTCTCGTGATCAGTGCATGATAGCCACGTGATCAGTGCATGATCAGTCACCTGATGGGTGTATGATCATTCACGTGACCTGTACATGGTAGCTACATGATCATTGCATGATCAGCCACGTGAGTAGTGCATGATAGCCACGTGATCACTGCATGATCAGTCACGTGATCAGTGCATGATCAGTCATGTGACCAGTACATGGTAGCTGCGTGATCATGCATGATCAGCCACGTGAGCAGTGCATGATAGCCACGTGATCAGTGCATGATCAGACACGTGATCAGTGCATGATCAGTCACGTGATCAGTGCATGATCAGCCACGTGATCAGTGCATGATCAGCCACGTGATCAGTGCATGATCAGTCACGTGATCAGTGCATGATCAGCCACGTGATCAGTGCATGATCAGTCACGTGATCAGTGCATGATCAGACGTGATCAGTGCATGATCAGTCACGTGATCAGTGCATGATCAGCCACGTGATCAGTGCATGATCAGTCACGTGATCAGTGTGATCAGCCACGTGATCAGTGCATGATCAGCCACGTGATCAGTGCATGATCAATTACGTGATCAGTGCATGATCAGTCACGTGATCAGTGCATGATGCTACGTGATCAGTGCATGATCAGCCACGTGATCAGTGCATGATAGCCACGTGATCAGTGCATGATCAGTCACGTGATCAGTGCATGATCAGTCACGTGATCAGTGCATGATAGCCACGTGATCAGTGCATGATCAGCCACGTGATCAGTGCATGATAGCCACGTGATCAGTGCATGATCAGCCACGTGATCAGTGCATGATCAGTCACGTGATCAGTGCATGATCAGTCACGTGATCAGTACATGGTAGCTGCGTGATCATGCATGATCAGCCACGTGATCAGTGCATGATAGCCACGTGATCAGTGCATGATCAGTCACGTGATCAGTGCATGATCAGCCACGTGATCAGTGCATGATAGCCACGTGATCAGTGCATGATCAGCCACGTGATCAGTGCATGATCAGTCACGTGATCATGTGTGATCAGCCACGTGATCAGTGCATGATCAGCCACGTGATCAGTGCATGATCAATTACGTGATCAGTGCATGATCAGTCACGTGATCAGTGCATGATTGCCACGTGATCAGTGCATGATCAGCCACGTGATCAGTGCATGATAGCCACGTGATCAGTGCATGATCAGTTACGTGAGCAGTGTATGATCAGCCACGTGATCAGTGCATGGTCAGACACGTGAACAGTGTATGATCAGCCACGTGATCAGTGCATGATATCCAAGTGATCAGTGCATGATCATCACGTGATCAGTGTATGATCAGCCACGTGAACAGTGCATGCTCAGTCACGTGATCAGGGCCTGCTGAGCTGCGTGATTACTGTCTGCTCATCTGCTTGACAATTGCCAGCTGAGCTGCACGATTCCTGCCTGTCATCTGCTTGACAATTGCCAGCTGTGCTGCGTAATTCCTGCCTGCTCAGCTGCTTGATTATTGCCAGCTGAGCAGCATGATTCCTCACACCTGAGTTCCATGATTATTGCCTGCTGACTGTTTGATTCATGCCTACTCAGCTCTTTGTTTATTGCCTCCAGAGGCACATGATCAGTGTATGATAGCAAACATGATCAGCGCATGATCAGTCACATGATCAGCGCCATTAAGTCACGTGATCACTACATGATAGTCATGTGATCAGTCCATGCTCAGTCACGGTATCAGTGCATGATCAGCCACGTGATCAGTGCATGATCTGTCACAAGATTAGTGTATGATCATCCACGTGATCAGTGCATGGGCAGTCATGTGATCAGTGCATGATCAGCCACGTGATCAGTGCATGATAGCCACGTGATCAGTGCATGATCAGTCACGTGATCAGTGCATGATCAGTCACGTGATCAGTGCATGATCATTCACGTGATCAGTGCATGATCAGTCACGTGACCAGTATATGATAGCCACGTGATCATTGCATGATCAGCCACGTGATCAGTGCATGATAGCCACGTGATCAGTGCATGAGTCACGTGATCAGTGCATGATCAGCCACGTGATCAGTGCATGATGCCACGTGATCAGTGCATGATAGTCACGTGATCAGTGCATGATCAGCCACGTGATCAGTGCATGATCAGCCACGTGATCAGTGCATGATAGCCACGTGATCAGTGCATGATCAGTCACGTGATCAGTGCATGATCAGCCACGTGATCAGTGCATGATCAGCCACGTGATCAGTGCATGATCAGTCACGTGATCAGTGCATGATCAGTCACGTGATCAGTGCATGATCAGCACGTGATCAGTGCATGATCAGCCACGTGATCAGTGCATGATAGCCACGTGATCAGTGCATGATCAGTCACGTGATCAGTGCATGATCAGTCACGTGATCAGTGCATGATCAGCCACGTGATCAGTGCATGATCAGCCACGTGATCAGTGCATGATCAGCCACGTGATCAGTGCATGATCAGTCACGTGATCAGTGCATGATAGCCACGTGATCAGTGCATGATCAGCCACGTGATCAGTGCATGATAGCCACGTGATCAGTGCATGATCAGC